>NW_025778155.1:0-76335 GCF_021130785.1 Homalodisca vitripennis
TCTGCAGTAGCCTAAAACCTATCGTTCTATCCCAATATCTCAACATTAGCTGTTAGTAATGTGCTGAAGTTGCCCAGATATAAAGAGCACAACGATTTTTCTGTAACCAGTATAGAAGTAATAGCCACGCACCCACCAACCAGAAATGAAACACTCCTGTGGATTTGTAAGCAATTGAGGAACGGTTCTTATACATGGCCTGGATTATGTTTAGACACAGATGTAGAACCCCCAGACACAAGGGGCTTAATAATGAGTATCTTATACAAGGGGGGGGCGGTACGTATACACGGCATGGATTAGGTTTAGACACAGATGTAGAACCTCCAGACTCAAGTTGCTTAATAAAGAATATCCTATACAAGGGGGGAGCGGTACTTATGCACGGATTGGATTAAGTTTAGACACAGGTTTTAGATCCCCCAGACTCAAGGGGATTAATAATGAATATCATATACAAGGGAGGAACGGTACTTATACATGGCCTGGATTATGTTTAGACACAGATGTAGAACCCCCCAGACTCAAGGGGCTTAATAATGAATATCCTATACAAGGGGGGAGCGGTACTTTATACACGGCATGGATTAGGTTTAGACACAGATGTAGAACCCCCAGGACTCAAGTTGCTTAATAAAGAATATCCTATACAAGGGGGAGCGGTACTTATACACGGATTGGATTAGGTTTAGACACAGATGTAGAACCCCCAGACTCAAGGGGCTTAATAATGAATATCCTATACAAGGGGGGAGCGGTACTTATACACGGCATGGATTAGGTTTAGACACAGATGTAGAACCCCCAGACTCAAAGGGCTTAATAATGAATATTCCTATACAAGGGGGGAGCGGTTACTTATACACACGGCATGGATTAGGTTTAGACACAGATGTAGAACCCCCAGAATCAAGGGGCTTAATAATGAATATCCTATACACGGGGGGAGCGGTACTTATACACGGCATGGATTAGGGTTAGACAGAGATTTAAAACCCCCAGACTCAAGGGGGCTTAATAATGAATATCCTATACACGGGGGGAGCAGCGGTACTTATACACGCCATGGATTAGGTTTAGGACACAGATTTAGAACCCCCAGACTCAGGGGGCTTAATAATGAGTATCCTGTACAAGGGGGAGCGGTACTTATACACGGTATGGATTAGGGTTAGACAGAGATTTAAAACCCCCAGACTCAAGGGGCTTAATAATGAATATCTTATACACGGGGGAGAGCGAGCGGTACTTATTACACGGCATGGATTAGGTTTAGACACAGATTTAAATCCCCCAGACTCAAGGGGATTAATAATGAATATTATATACAAGGGAGGAACGGTTCTTATACATGGCCTGGATTATGTTTAGACACAGATGTAGAAACCCCCAGACACAAGGGGCTTAATAATGAGTATCTTATACAAGGGGGGAGCGGCACGTATACACGGCATGGATTAGGTTTAGACACAGATGTAGAACCTCCAGACTCAAGTTGCTTAATAAAGAATATCCTATACAAGGGGGGAGCCCGGTACTTATGCACGGATTGGATTAAGTTTAGACACAGGTTTAGATCCCCCAGACTCAAGGGGATTAATAATGAATATCATATACAAGGGAGGAACGGTACTTATACATGGCCTGGATTATGTTTAGACACAGATGTAGAACCCCCAGACTCAAGGGGCTTAATAATGAATATCCTATACAAGGGGGGGGAGCGGTACTTATACACGGCATGGATTAGGTTTAGACACAGATGTAGAACCCCCAGACTCAAGTTGCTTAATAAAGAATATCCTATACAAGGGGGAGCGGTACTTATACACGGATTGGATTAGGTTTAGACACAGATGTAGAACCCCCAGGCTCAAGGGGCTTAATAATGAATATCCTATACACGGGGGGAGCGGTACTTGTACACGACATGGATTAGGGTTAGACAGAGATTTAAAACCCCCAGACTCAAGGGGCTTAATAATGAATATCCTATACACGGGGGGAGCGGTACTTATACACGGCATGGATTAGGTTTAGACACAGATGTAGAACCCCCAGACTCAGGGGGCTTAATAAATGAGTATCCTATACAAGGGGAGCGGTACTTATACACGGTATGGATTAGGGTTAGACAGAGATTTAAAACCCCCAGACTCAAGGGGCTTAATAATGAATATCTTATACACGGGGGGAGCGGTACTTATACACGGCATGGATTAGGTTTAGACACAGATTTAAAATCCCCCAGACTCAAGGGGATTTAATAATGAATATCATATACAAGGGGGGGAGCGGTACTTATAACACGGCATGGATTAGGTTATACACAGATGTAGAACCCCCAGAAATCAAGGGGCTTAATAATGAATATCCTATACCAAGGGGGGAGCGGTACTTATACACGGCATGGATTAGGTTTAGACACAGATGTAGAACCCCCAGACTCAAAGGGCTTAATAATGAATATCCTATACAAGGGGGAGCGGTACTTATACACGGCATGGATTAGGTTTAGGCACAGAGTTAGAACCTCCAAACTCAAGTTGCTTAATAAAGAATCTCCTATATAAAGGGGGGACTATTACATTGCATAAAAAGGTTTAGACGCCGGTTTAGAACCTCTAGATTAAAAGGTATTTTTTACAAATTAGGTTTTTATAGAAACGTACTATAACTTTTTATTTAATTTGAAAGGTTTTTTTAATTGTTGACAGTTATCTATGACGTTCAAAAATCTACAAGTTAATATTGTTATGGTTTTACTTATAAAAGTTTCAATTCATAAAGAACTAAAGATTTATAAAAAAACTTCTTCATTATACCATCAGAGACATCTACCTCTTTAGGAGGAGAAGATGAATAAAAAGTAAACTTAAAACCAGTTATTGTTCTAACTATATAGCACAAATTATGTTTTCTTGGCGGTGGTATATAGAGATGGTGGGGTTGTGTCAGAATGGATTGTAGTAGTAACAGTCAGAATTATATTAACCAGTTGTCGTTCTAACTATATAGAACAACTGTGTTTTCTTGGCGGTATATAGAGATGGTGTGTCAGAATGGATTGTAGTAACAGTCAGAATTATATTAACCAATTGTCGTTCTAACTATATAGAACAACTGTGTTTTCTTGGCGGTATATAGAGATGGTGTGTCAGAATGGAGTGTAGTTACAGTCAGAATTATATTAACCAGTTATTGTTCTAACTATATAGCACAATTATGTTTTCTTGGCGGTATATAGAGATGGTGTGTGTGTCAGAATGGATTGTAGTAACAGTCAGAATTATATTAACCAATTGTCGTTCTAACTATATAGAACAACTGTGTTTTCTTGGCGGTATATAGAGATGGTGTGTCAGAATGGAGTGTAGTTAGAGTCAGAATTATATTAGCCAGTTATTGTTCTAACTATATAGCACAATTATGTTTTCTTGGCGGTATATAGAGATGGTGTGTCAGAATGGATTGTAGTAACAGTCAGAATTATATTAACCAGTTGTCGTTCTAACTATATAGAACAACTGTGTTTTCTTGGCGGTATATAGAGATGGTGTGTCAGAATGGAGTGTAGTTACAGTCAGAATTATATTAGCCAGTTATTGTTCTAACTATATAGCACAATTAGGTTTTCTTGGCGGTATATAGAGATGGTGTGTCAGAATGGATTGTAGTAACAGTCAGAATTATATTAACCAGTTGTCGTTCTAACTATATAGAACAACTGTGTTTTCTTTGTGGCGGTATATAGAGATGGTGTGTCAGAATGGAGTGTAGTTAGAGTCAGAATTATATTAGCCAGTTATTGTTCTAACTATATAGCACAATTATGTTTTCTTGGCGGTATATAGAGATGGTGTGTCAGAATGGAGTGTAGTTAGAGTCAGAATTATATTAGCCAGTTATTGTTCTAACTATATAGCACAATTAGGTTTTCTTGGCGGTATATAGAGATGGTGTGTCAGAATGGATTGTAGTAAACAGTCAGAATTATATTAACCAGTTGTCGTTCTAACTATATAGAACAACTGTGTTTTCTTGGCGGTATATAGAGATGGTGTGTCAGAATGGAGTGTAGTTAGAGTCAGAATTATATTAGCCAGTTATTGTTCTAACTATATAGCACAATTAGGTTTTCTTGGCGGTATATAGAGATGGTGTGTCAGAATGGATTGTAGTAACAGTCAGAATTATATTAACCAGTTGTCGTTCTAACTATATAGAACAACTGTGTTTTCTTGGCGGTATATAGAGATGGTGTGTCAGAATGGATTGTAGTAACAGTCAGAATTATATTAACCAATTGTCGTTCTAACTATATAGAACAACTGTGTTTTCTTGGCGGTATATAGAGATGGTGTGTCAGAATGGAGTGTAGTTACAGTCAGAATTATATTAACCAGTTATTGTTCTAACTATATAGCACAATTATGTTTTCTCGGCGGTATATAGAGATGGTGTGTCAGAATGGATTGTAGTAACAGTCAGAATTATATTAACCAGTTGTCGTTCTAACTATATAGAACAACTGTGTTTTCTTGGCGGTATATAGAGATGGTGTGTCAGAATGGATTGTAGTAACAGTCAGAATTATATTAACCAATTGTCGTTCTAACTATATAGAACAACTGTGTTTTCTTGGCGGTATATAGAGATGGTGTGTCAGAATGGAGTGTAGTTACAGTCAGAATTATATTAACCAGTTATTGTTCTAACTATATAGCACAATTATGTTTTCTCGGCGGTATATAGAGATGGTGTGTCAGAATGGATTGTAGTAACAGTCAGAATTATATTAACCAGTTGTCGTTCTAACTATATAGAACAACTGTGTTTTCTTGGCGGTATATAGAGATGGTGTGTCAGAATGGAGTGTAGTTACAGTCAGAATTATATTAACCAGTTATTGTTCTAACTGTATAGCACAATTATGTTTTCTTGGCGGTATATAGAGATGGTGTGTCAGAATGGATTGTAGTAACAGTCAGAATTATATTAACCAGTTGTCGTTCTAACTATATAGAACAACTGTGTTTTCTTGGCGGTATATAGAGATATGGTGTGTCAGAATGGATTGTAGTAACAGTCAGAATTATATTAACCAATTGTCGTTCTAACTATATAGAACAACTGTGTTTTCTTGGCGGTATATAGAGATGGTGTGTCAGAATGGATTGTAGTAACAGTCAGAATTATATTAACCAGTTGTCGTTCTAACTATATAGAACAACTGTGTTTTCTTGGCGGTATATAGAGATGGTGTGTCAGAATGGAGTGTAGTTACAGTCAGAATTATATTAGCCAGTTATTGTTCTAACTATATAGCACAATTAGGTTTTCTTGGCGGTATATAGAGATGGTGTGTCAGAATGGATTGTAGTAACAGTCAGAATTATATTAACCAGTTATTGTTCTAACTATATAGCACAATTAGGTTTTCTTGGCGGTATATAGAGATGGTGTGTCAGAATGGATTGTAGTAACAGTCAGAATTATATTAACCAGTTGTCGTTCTAACTATATAGAACAACTGTGTTTTCTTGGCGGTATATAGAGATGGTGTGTCAGAATGGATTGTAGTAACAGTCAGGAATTATATTAACCAGTTGTCGTTCTAACTATATAGAACAACTGTGTTTTCTTGGCGGTATATAGAGATGGTGTGTCAGAATGGAGTGTAGTTACAGTCAGAATTATATTAGCCAGTTATTGTTCTAACTATATAGCACAATTAGGTTTTCTTGGCGGTATATAGAGATGGTGTGTCAGAATGGATTGTAGTAATAGTCAGAATTATATTAACCAGTTGTCGTTCTAAAAACTATATAGAACAACTGTGTTTTCTTGGCGGTATATAGAGATGGTGTGTCAGAATGGAGTGTAGTTACAGTCAGAATTATATTAGCCAGTTATTGTTCTAAACTATATAGCACAATTAGGTTTTCTTGGCGGTAAATAGAGATGGTGTGTCAGAATGGATTGTAGTAACAGTCAGAATTATATTAACCAGTTGTCGTTCTAAACTATATAGAACAACTGTGTTTTCTTGGCGGTATATAGAGATGGTGTGTCAGAATGGAGTGTAGTTAGAGTCAGAATTATATTAGCCAGTTATTGTTCTAACTATATAGCACAATTATGTTTTCTTGGCGGTATATAGAGATGGTGTGTCAGAATGGATTGTAGTAACAGTCAGAATTATATTAACCAGTTGTCGTTCTAACTATATAGAACAACTGTGTTTTCTTGGCGGTATATAGAGATGGTGTGTCAGAATGGAGTGTAGTTACAGTCAGAATTATATTAGCCAGTTATTGTTCTAACTATATAGCACAATTAGGTTTTCTTGGCGGTATATAGAGATGGTGTGTCAGAATGGATTGTAGTAACAGTCAGAATTATATTAACCAGTTGTCGTTCTAACTATATAGAACAACTGTGTTTTCTTGGCGGTATATAGAGATGGTGAGTCAGAATGGATTGTAGTTAGAGTCAGAATTATATTAACCAGTTATTGTTCTAACTATATAGCACAATTATGTTTTCTTGGCGGTATATAGAGATGGTGTGTCAGAATGGATTGTAGTAACAGTCAGAATTATATTAACCCAGTTATTGTTCTAACTATATAGAACAACTGTGTTTTCTTGGCGGTATATAGAGAGGGTGTGTCAGAATGGATTGTAGTAACAGTCAGAATTATATTAACCAGTTATTGTTCTAACTATATAGAACAACTGTGTTTTCTTGGCGGTATATAGAGAGGGTGTGTCAGAATGGATTGTAGTAACAGTCAGAATTATATTAACCAGTTATTGTTCTAACTATATAGAACAATTGTGTTTTCCTGGCGGTATATAGAGATGGTGTGTGTCAGAATGGGAGTGTAGTTACAGTCAGAATTATATTTAGCCAGTTTTTGTTCTAAACTATATAAGAACAACTGTGTTTTCTTGGCGGTATATAGAGATGGTGTGTCAGAATGGATTGTAGTAACAGTCAGAATTATATTAACCATTTGTCGTTCTAACTATATAGAACAACTGTGTTTTCTTGGCGGTATATAGAGATGGTGTGTCAGAATGGTGTGTAGTTACAGTCAGAATTATATTAACCAGTTATTGTTCTAACTATATAGCACAATTATGTTTTCTTGGCGGTATATAGAGAGGGTGTGAGTAGAACGGGCGCCACTTTGGCCGTAACATGGGCTCTTATGGAGTTATTCTGGACCAATGAGAAAGCAGCAATGGCGGCTAGGCCACGCCCCCTGCCCCCCTCCCCTCCCCCCTCCCACACCCCCCGCCCCCTCCTAGACCCCCTGCGACGACCCCCCCAGCCAATGGGAGAGCAGCAAGCCCCCCACCTTACGAGAGCGATGGCGGACGAGCGATGGCGGACGGTGTCATGGCGGATGAACAA
The DNA here is from genome assembly GCF_021130785.1 of Homalodisca vitripennis. Classification (NCBI taxonomy): domain Eukaryota; kingdom Metazoa; phylum Arthropoda; class Insecta; order Hemiptera; family Cicadellidae; genus Homalodisca; species Homalodisca vitripennis. The sequence continues at coordinate 7,426 of NW_025778155.1, forward strand.
AAAATTTGTGTCTCCGGCGGCCGGTATCCGAACCCGGACCCCTACGAATGCGAGACTGTCGCGCTGACCACTGGACCACGGAGACGAGTTGTGCGTGGCGGCGCGATATGGCTGTACGTGCGGCGCGGGGCGCCCGGCGATCAACGGGTTTTTTTTTTTCCATATCAGCTGTAGTTTCTTAGCTTTGCGACTGCGGTGCTGCTATCTGGTAGAGACGGCTTACAACATGCTGGTAGCGGCAAGTGAGGACGCAAAAGGTATGCCTACTGTAACACTATTTTTCTGAGCGTACGTGTGCGACTGCGGTGCTGCTATCTGGTAGAGACGGCTTACAACATTCTGGTAGCGACAAGTGAGGACGCAAAAAGTATACCAAGCCGCCCAGGATTTGAACCCTGGTCCCGCGGAACGTAAGACGAGCGCTTAGACCACTCGGTTGGCATACCTTTAAGAGCGATGACTGCTCTCTCTCGTGTAGGCGAGCATAATCTCATTACAGCACATGGTGACAGAGCGGATACAGCTGTGCATTCCAATGACTACAACTGCACATGTGTGTACCAGACCATCTCTACGCCTTACTCTGTCAATTACTGACCCAAAACGCAAGCGTGAAGGTGAATATGGTACTTTACCGTACGGTTATTGTAAAAAAAAAATCTAAAACCAGCTAGAGTCGGAATCTTCAGCTATTGGTATTTGGTGAACTAGAGACGGAAACATTATCACAGTGAAATGTAGTGATCTGTTAATGATAACCGGAGACAACAATAAAAATAACTCACCCTTTTTGGAAGTCTAGTAGCCTAGTACTCTCTCCAGCCGTTCCAGCCACCACCACGCAAATCGTCTTCTTCTTCTTCTTCTTGTGTTGAATATCCACTCTCGGATTCTGATTCTGAGTCCCAAAAAAACTCCCAACCGCTACTAACACTACCCCAGGAGACTGTTGAAGAGGTGAATGAGGAAGATCTCGAAAGGGGACACGGTGGTGGTGATGGAGTCGACAACAGGTCAATAACACGTAAATACAAAGAATAAGCAGCAATAATTACTGATATCATCTTAACCGAGTCGGCGCGAACACAGTACTGAGTGAGAAGACCCACAATTATGAACACCAGCAACTGCATGTGGTCACCACATGTGACGGTACATCTCCTGCATAGATGCACTATCTAAAAATAGCAGGGAGCCGGGGCGTTGCAGAAATAACACACGTGTTTACGTCCGTACTACGTTTATTAAAAGCGTTCTGATTACATACATTTCCAAATCTTAACATCTACCAAAAGTCCGTTAACACCCGTACATCTAACTTTATACCTTTTAGACGACGTCATTTCTTGTAGATCATTGTCATCTAAAGTCTTTTCAAATCTCACCGGTAGAAATGTGACGGCTGTTTTGGTGCTGTCCACTTCTACGAGTAACATCACTGCCTTCCGGTCAAATTTAGTGTCCACCTTCTTTGCCTCCAGGATCCTGTAGCCAGCTTTCCGTGTCAACTCTTTTATCGCCATCTTTGGTGTGGGCTCACCATGCTTCTCCAGGGACGAAAGCTTTGTAGAAAGTTCCATTTTTCAATCTGTAAAGGAAAACCGACAATCTGTATAGCGAATAATCTTAACAACGAGTTCATTGTAAATCTATTAACTTGGTTAGCGGATTGAGAATAACTATGCGTGAGCAACACACCGCAAATAGAGAGCGCAGTCGAATATCTTAAAGAAAACGGTTTTTAAATGTGTAGTGTAGTCACTTACCTGTAACGAGAGCGTTGACACGTAGACGAAGAGTGACTGTGCCGATCAGCTTGCCACAGGTAGTATATATACCTTGGAGGTAGTCGCAGCTGTGGTCGTGGCAAACTGCCAAGCTGAATATAGACAGGAATGCAGCGTAGTTGACCCACGTTTCCATCACCACGGTAGGCTTTGAGCCAGGCCGTAGGGGTCTCGGCGCGTTTTTTATTATAGTGAGTTTCCCCAGGAGGCCTAATCTCACTTAACAAAGAACACTGAACACGTTCAAGTTCTCAACTCAATGCCGAACCTCTCCGTGTCACCTCTCTTTGCGAGTGGGCCCCAACCATCGCCCACTCTGTCGTGATGGCCACTCCATAACAAATTTGCCACCTCCGAAAAAATAAACTTTTTTTTTTTTTTGTGTCCTTGCGAGACCGTTTAGCGAGTCCGTTAAAGTTCTCAACTAAATGCCGAACCTTTCCGTCTCACTGTCAAGTACTCGCAAAAACTTTTATATTTTGCAAGTGTTTTTTCTGCCCCACGTGAGCTTTGAAGTTTTCAACTTAATGCCAAACTCCTTAGCTCTCGCAAAGACATTTTTTCCAGGAGTAGTTCTCAACTCAATGCCGAACTCCTCCTCCTCCTTCCGAGAAGGACATTTTTGTACTAATCTACATTATACTACTAGGTGGACGCGACAAGTCACTTTACTTGGTGAAGCCTTTCAATATGACTTGCCTCATCCAGGTGAAGCTGAAGCATCTCTCAGTCGGTTTCATACAAGCCACTTTACTTGGAGAAGCCTTTCAATGTGACTCGTTGTAACTTACAGAGGATGAGCGAGATCCGATTCTCAGCAAGATTCCTACAAGTCACTTTACTCAGAGAGGCCTTTCAATGTGACTCGTGAAACACAAGCAGAGAATCGAATGTTGACCACTTTACTCGGTGAAGCCTTTCAATGTGGTCTATCGTAAAACTGGAGTTTTTCTACGGAACACATTACGCTTCATCACTATAATAATTACAATGGTCCTGAAGAAACTTTCCACTAAGGTTTTGGTACAATAGTATGTAATCCCAGTCCAGCTGTTCAGCAAAATCGTGTATAAACTGCTCCGATAGAACCTGGTGACGACTTATTACTATCCAACAGTAAGTGTCAAAGTTCGGCATCATTTCACGTAAAATGAATTCAGGAAGGCGAGCATTTTCCAAAATCGTGGTCCAAATTACTTTATGCTGAAATATTCTCAACATGTCAAACGAAAAAGTATAATTTGCCGATAAAAGCTTCCAATTCAGAAAGCGACTAAATTTCAAAATGAACGCATCAGTGAGCACACCGACAGGCACTTTGGGCTCTCGAGAAATGAGGTCCCATACAGCAGCGGTAGCAGCAGCAGCTGTACTCGCCATGCTGACACGATGTAATCTCAACAGTGACCGTGAACAGAATGACTACTAAGCGGACTGGTGAGTCTGTTTATTCAGGATTTCAAAACGACATCTAGCAGCGTGCATTGCACACCGTACATCTTCATCACGGCCGCTGTGTTGCGGTAGGGAGCAGGAAAACCGATGCGTTCCTTTACAACTGCATAATGTACTACTGTCATAACATGCCAGGTTGTCCAGCTCACAAACGTTAGAGTGAAACCGTCTTAAAAAATTCGCTTTCTCATGACCACGTGTATAAATTATGGTAAACGGCTTGCACAGGTTGCGAATGACACTTCCACTGTAAGGGAAATCGCCTTCTTCCCACAAGATCTTGTGATAGTTCTTCTCTAACCACAGAGCTGTTGTACGCATTTTCTTGTTTAATCTCTCCCTAGGAAACGGAGGTTTGAAAACAATTTGACATTGAAATGAATTAGCCACAATGGCAAACTCTTTGATTATAAACGGTTTTTTGTTACCTTGAAAAGCTTGAAATTCAACTACTGCCACATTCATCGCCGCTGGAATGTGGCCAACGTTTGTAGCACTGGACGTCATCAAAAAGTCTGTCGCAAAGGTGACGTGGTAAAGCCTCAGGCGGATCAACGTAACCCTCGTCCGGACTTCCGTTGTTAGGCAATGCTAACACATCACCGACGTAAGATCTCAATAGATCCTCCGTTAAAAACAACTCGTTGATTTGACGTGTTACGCAGGGCAGACAGTTGGTGAAACTGAGTCCACTCGTCTACGGACAGAGTTAATGTATTCTTTCCGTCGTACAGTACAACGTACTGCTGACCAAATACTCTACGTACCACCATATTCTCTCCACTTTCGCTTTTAGAACTACTGAATCTATGCACGCCTGTCGATTCCAAGAGTCCGGTGATTTGGTTCGCGCACCCTAATAGAATGTTGAAACATTTCAGGTTTCCAAAACGCAAACGTTCCCCTTTTACCTTTCATCAAGATACCGACACCATTGTCGTGATCAACAAACAATCCTACAATCAAGTATTTGGAACAATCAGGATTCAAAAAGTAAAGAGACTTTAGAAACACACCGGTAACTAGATTCGGGAGATTTCGTTTTGAGCTTTTACGGACTGATTTAACCTTGTCTATTTCCATTGGTTGACTCACCAGCTGGTCCTCCTCCTCCTCCTTGAACACAGCATCAGCGACTGTAGCCAGTATGTCTTCACTCTTTCGCTCCATGATCACGAATGACTCTGTACACCTTGAGCAAACCATTAAGTACCTGACGTATTAGTCACTGGCTTATACAATTACATACCTCCTCCTCCTCCTCCTCCTCCCCTTCTTCCATAGAGGATATCGTATAGTCACTATCATCTTCTATGACATCGTCGTCGTCGTTTTGCACAGTGTTATCGTAAATTTCATTTAACAGTCTGAATATTTCATCTTTCCGCCTGTCAATCATTACACATACACAAGTGTCTGGTACATCTTGACAATCCGGTGCGGTATACGCACATTCGCAATAATGCATGTAGCCATCACTCGTCCGTTTCATTGTTGTTAACTGGTGATTGCGGATTAATCTACGGATTTCACCGACCAAATCAAGGACAATATTTATCTTCCGTGAACCTTCCATCGTGGCGTCCAATTTGAAACTGAAAGATTCTGTCATTTGCATCGTGTTTTATTCACGTTACATCATCTTCTTTACCGTGCCCTTGAGCATTGTGTAAACGAAATACGAGTCATGAAGCAGTAGACAGTAGGCTGTGGTGTTGGCCTTGAACGCTTCCGTAGCCTCAAATTCTAGCCGCACATCGACAGGTCCAGACTTGACCGAATCATTTTGGCGTGAACAATCAATCACATACAGAGGTGTTTTATTTTTAAACGTGTCCAGACTGACGTCAGGCCACCGACGACCGCCTAAATCGCCATAATAGGAGTTTTGAAATCTTACAAACATTTCATAGAATATAGCGGTGTCTCCGTGAATGTTGTCATAAGGGAAATATTGTGTATTTAAATACAGGCGGATGTTCGATAACTTACAACTGTCAAAACATGACATGTCTTTCTTTAAGTTGTTTTTCCTTTCTGTCTGGAAAGCTACAATCACGTATCGTGGTTTCTCCAATTGAGAAGAAGTTTTTATAGTCCATGATTGACGTTCAGTTTGCGGCAGTACAGGGTATTCGTGCAACTCCCACGATCTAAACGGTATATGTATTGGAGTATCTTTTTCAACTAGACGTAGGATTTTAGCACGAAACAAGTCGGATACAGAGATGTGAGGCACCCGCCAGTACAGATTGGTGATCTTCAACGTGTGGGTCGCTGCGTCATCGCTAATAATAGCGTTGGCATCTGTCGCCGACCGCAGCAGTATCAACTCTTGTTTTACATTCACAATTATTCGCTTGTAATCCTCTGCGAATCCCAACAACAACCTTAAAGGCACAGAAAATGAGAATTTGTTCATTTCTTTCTTTCCACCGGGGCCGAACCAGCATGCATTTTCCAGATTATTTTCGTCTTCCGCACGAGCTGATAATATATTTTTTAACGAACTGGCTATACCTACATTCTTTGTGCGATCAATTTCCACACCGCCAATCTCGTATCGGATATCATCAAAGAGAAAAGCAATCGCGTTGTTAACCAGAGACACTTTAGCATCTGTTGTACCGTCAGCTTTCTTACCGCTTACTGTACCCACAACGTGTAGTGTGCTTTCAAAAGGAGCTGTTATTAAATCCTGATAACTGATTGGTATCCGTATTTCATCGTTATTATTAAACGTGGTTGAAGCATACGGATTATGTGTGTGATATTCCAGTCCGGTAATGATTTCATTGTACTCAGCGGGACTCTCTATATCGAGCATTTTCACGAATTGCGCCGGTGTTAACTTTAAAGCCAAGAGAGCGCAAGAAATTTGCGTTAGCAGAAGTTACCACTATCAGGCGCGACGGTCTAATGACCTGAATTATGTTCACACACCCTCCTTAAATACTAGACCCATGAGCACCCACTTTCTTTATATGCAACCTCAAAGATAACGTTTCACCTCTGAGATTCACAGGATTGTTGTCTTGATCTTTAAGCTCGACAGTTATGGTGTGCACCTTCTGAACGTTGAGCGGTAAATAAATCACTGTACCAGGTGTCTCGACTATTTTATACCCCGGCTCTACTTGTGGAAAGAACTCGTGAATAACGTGACTCTCTACACCGTTATCAAACGAGCCGCGAACAACGTTGCACTCAACTCTTATGCTGTTCACCTTGAGAATATTCACAGGCAGGTCTGAAGTGTGTACTTTATTAGCTTGCAGCACCTTTTTGCTGAAGCCCAATATCGATGCAATTGTGCCTTTCTTGCTGAAATCAATCTGCACGTTGCTTTTAATCTCGGTCTTAAGAGTATTGTTATTTGCATTCAAGCGGACTGTGATCCCCTCCGGTAGTCTCCCCTGTATATAATTCGCAATATCTTCTACTTCGTAAGAACCTTCCTCAAACGTTATCACTTCATCATGGTTTCCGTAATAAAATTTATCGTTTACATTCTTTTCAATATTGGGAATAGAATTGAACGTGCTCAGATCTATCAATCCAATTACGTAATCGCCATCACTGGTGTCGTATGGAGGAAATACGTCACAAGTTATTCTTGAACCTTTCCCGCTCAGGCAAAACATTCTTTCCGCTGAGAAACTCTAAGCACAGATGTCCACATACAACTGAATCAAACCCCTGACGACTTTGATAATTATACTGTATGTCAGCGGTGGGTCCGAAATAGTATATGAGTTCCCAAGGAGGGCGAAGATTTCCGAAACTGTCAAAATAGCTCACATTATGCCGGCGTTTTCTGTAGCAAACCCAATGAGTACCGTCACCGTAACTTGAGTCCAGATTAACTATAGCTGACTCGTATTTTCTGGGCCCTGTTTGAGGTAACGTGTCACGCATAAACACCCCTCTAAAATTGGGAATGCTTAGTTGTTTAGCGTAGTGGATCAACTCGAAATTTGTCAACGGTCTTATCGGGATCGAGATTTTTTTTTTACAACAACTCCTCTTCTTCTTTCTAACACCAGCTCCCCTCTTTGGATAAGGTTTTAGGTAAAGGCCCCTACCTTTCGTCTTTCCGCTCTTCTTCTTAACAACTTTCCTTCGTCTCTTCCCACCACCACCACCACCGAAAGCCGTTTTAGCTTTCATCGCACCAGTTACCGCTAAAGCAGCTGCTCTTTCACCTAAAGTCGCGTCTGACGCTTTTACTCTATCCCAAGCCCGCTTTGCCAACTCTTTGTCTGCTTGATTGCGATGCTCCGAGTCACTGTATTTATCGTAAGCTATATCGTGAATACGGCAGGCATCATCCAATAAATTCACCCCCTTCTCACCCCTAGCGATTCTTTTTTTCAAAAATGTGCCAGGTCCGCAGAAAGAATAGCCGGGGATGTGTGCTTCAAAAGGTAGAAGGTCAATCGCCTTGTTAATAACACTAGAGATAATACCTCCTGCTCCTCCGATGGTTCGCTTTCGTCTGACGGACGACCCTTTGCGCTTTGCCATTTTATCCGCGCCGTGGCCAAAACCAGACTGCAGTGTATGGCTTGCAATCACAGTTTATATAATTAGTCTTCCGATCTCATTATTTTCGTTTTGGCGTTTAAGAAAAACGGATCAACAACGTTTGAACGAATCCACTGGTCTTTAGCGACCGATCTAACACTATCACCAGGAGGAGCGAGACGTATATAGAAACTGTAAAACACTTCACTTAAGACACGAACGAGATAGTTCATTGTCACAGCATCCTGCATTTCGGTAGGGTCTGCAACTAACCCTAACTTTTTGTTTGCAAACTCCCAACCGTCTTGCTTCTTTGTAACTGTGTTTGCGTTGAAATAGTTGAGCGTCACAGCGTCACGAAGCTCGACAGGATCGGCCACTAGCTTTAGCCTTTTGTTTCCAAGCTCCCAACCATCCTGCCTTTTTTTGATAGTGTTATTTTTGAAGTAACCGAGTGTTAACGCGTCATCGTTTTGTTTAGGCTCCCCAATTTGATGTAATCTAAAGCGCTGGAACTTGTAAGATTTATCCTTTAAATCTTTTGACGGTATGTGTTCGGCCAGTTGAGTGAGAGGTAAAGCATCGTATGGTCTTGTAGCTTTACTTATATTGATCAATCTCTGTTTCCGGCAGTCAATTCCATCTTTCCCGATTATCACCGATTTACTGGTCAGCGTTTGTAGATTTACGGCGTCGAGATCATCTTCTGGACTTTTTACATGTCTTAGACGTTTCCCGTTAATGTCGTAGTCACCTTCGGCCGTCAGCTTGAATCCATCTCCTTTCGGTCCCCTTAACCCGCCTTTTCCAAACTGCCTGGATCGCCGTCCAAACTTGTCAACACTCATTGTGCAAGTGATGGCGAGTCACGAACTTTACTCTTTATAAATATCTTATCCCAGTCGATATATGTATGTGCATCAACGTTAAAGTGTGCTTGAAACCTACCAACAGCTACGGTACTGTGTACTCTATTGATCCAATGGAACAATTGAACCGCTAAAAGCTTCATAGAATTTTCTTGCGAATCTTTCAAGCTGTTTAACTTGTCGGTTAAAGTAATCATTTCGGTCTGCAGATCTCCTAACTTACTGATCAACGTCTGTAGATTAACAGCGTCTAGTTCATCTTCCGGGTTCCCTAGATTTCTCAGACGTTTTCTCTGCACGTCATAGTCACCTTCGGCAGTCACATTGAATCCCTCGCCTTTCGGACCTTGTTTAGCCTTTGTACGCTTGAAGCGTCGTCCAAACTTGTCCACACTCATTTTACAAGTGATGAAGACTCCTCCTGTACATTGCTCTTTATAAATATCTTATCCCAGTCAATATATGTGTTTTCATCAGCATCTAAGGCGGTGTGGAAGCGAGCTGGAGGTACGGTAGTGTGTATCTTGTTGATCCAGTGAAATAGTTGAACTGCTAGACGTCTTATAGCTTCTTCATTTGTATTTTGTAAGCTGTTTATTTGATCCTGCTGAATAAGCGCTTGATTCTGAAGGATTGCAATTTGAGAGTACAGTCTTCTTACATCTTTCTTTAGCTTTTTGTTTACAGTATTCATAACTCTCTGGATGTCTTGCTTCTTCAGAGATTGTGGCCTCTGACCAAACTTATTGACGGTCATCTCATCAATGATCTGAATCTCGCGTTACCATCACCTGATATAGTCTTTGATTCTTTCAATTCTTCAATGATATTTATAATCTCGTTCTTGTGGTTCGTGTTTCCAGCTTCAGCGGATGCCACCAACAGCCTAAGACGGTCGCACAACTCATTTGGATCGTTCCAGTAAACCGTATCGGGATCTGATAGTGATTTAGTCACACTATGAGCTTTCCTGTCAGCTCCAGAACCCTTAACTACTTTTGGAAATAAGTCTGAAATTACATACTTATACTTGAGCGACGTGTTGCGATTGATAACTCCATTTGGGTTATAGTTTCTTTTATGAGCGCTAGTTTTCTTCAGTATATCTTTGTAAGCGATTTTGTCTTCGTCATTGTAGATTTCATCATCTGGTATTCGCTTGAAAATCAACTCGTACAGACCCTCTTGTGGCTTATACGCCACATCATCTATTCGAATACTACCGTCCTCATCAAACTGCAATTCTTTATTGCCAACCATTAAAGTATTTTTTTCGTAACGAGGACCGTAAAGATGGTCAATTTTAGATGAACGCCCACCCAAATCCTTCATAAGCTCTTGCATGTACTTTCTGGTCAACGGATGAGCAAAGCTGTCGGCGATATATTGGGACGCCGTCTGTAGACCCGTAGGTGTTGAAAGCATTTTTGTAATTTCGCTGTTTCCACCATCACCTTGGTCGTCTGTCTCAAACACTTCTTCTGCTCCAGAATCAAGTCTAGTGGAGACCGATGGTTTTAAATGGGAAAGATTAGGCGAAGAAAATACATTTGGTAGAAACTCTGAGTTTTCATCATCGTCATCATCTGCATCATCTTCCTCTTTCTTGATTTCCTTCTTGACATCGGTGTGTAAAGTGCGTGTCTCCTTGGTGTCACGCAATTCCTTGATCAACGGCTGGTATTGCTTTTCAAACATCTCCTCGGACTCCAATTCACCCCGCTTAAACCGATTATACTTTTGTTTTATAGCTTTCTTTAATTTTGATATCTCCGTCATAAGCTGCTTCTTGTTTCGCGTCATGATTGACACTGAACCCACAGCCTGCTATCTGTTTATTTATATAGGATTTCCTCATCTGTTCGAAAAAAAATGATGAAGTATCGAATAATCTGCACTCGTCATACCGCGAAACTAGCCTTACCTCCACTCTATCGTCAAACCTTACCCTCTTCATGGCAGTTCTACTTGTCTAAAAAACAATGCCCGCTTCTTGTGTTTTCTAATGTAACGAATCACTTCTTTAAGTGAAACACCAGAGGTCAATGGTAGGCCGTAGTAATATCTGTCTGTCTCAGGATTGAATCTAGGTATGCGTTCTCGTAGCGTCATATCTCTAAAAATAAATGTTCTTTTAATACCGTGCCGCCACTGAGGGATCTCAGCGACCGTATACTGATCGTTTGACACTGTTCTGTCCATATATTCCTTCAAACGTTGAATAGGTCGATCAACGTTAGTGTTGTGCAACAGATATGAGTTTAGAAGAAGAAACTCATCCGAGTTTGCGCCGGTAAATTCATGCCAGCTTCTAAACAGGTTTGGTTGCGTTATTTTATACTCACCGGTTTTCGTTACCAAAGAGATGCCGAATTTTTCGCACTGCAGTGGTACTGTGGGTAATGCAATTTTCAAGAAATCTGCTGTGTACAGTCCTTGACATATGTTGTTCACTGCAGCAAACGGTTTACCCCGCCTTCCCATTACACTACTAGGCATTGGGCCGTAACTTACATTGTAACTTATGTTTAAGTAACACCGCGACCGCAGTGCACGTCTATAGAGTGTAACGGGGGATCTAACTGGTATACTGCGCTCAGTCAACACTATACACTTAGTGGCATAAGGTATATCACAAGCATACTTCAACATCCTTAAGTATATCTGAGTAAAGTTCAAACTACCGTGACTGTTACTGAGTTTCAATATCGGCTTGCCAAAGAGGTCGGGGAACGGTCTAAACCGAGACAGTAGGTTCATGGGTTCACGCACCGTACCGTTTAGCATGTCCTCATGGTAAATTACCAATTCAATAGGTACATTCTTCTCCTGACACTCGGCTATAAACGCTATCCACCTATCTCTGTTGTATATACGCTGGCTAGATGAAATCATCAACAGCACTATTGGCGGTAAGCTCCTGCTGTAGCAACCTGGTCTTCTATGACGCCAACAAAGTCTATTATACGCATGACCGTGTGCACCACGTCTACTGCAATAGTTACCGCAAAACCTTTTCTTATCTGCGTAATACCACGTGCAAAGATTAGAGCTTACCTTTGTAAGTCTCTTGATACCACCGTAACCGGCATCTGCATACCTTCTAACGTCGTTGTAGTAATAGATCCGCGTACTCATAGTGACTCAAGGAAAGTGTCAACCCCAACGCGGTATCTGCCCTTATAAAGGTCGCGATCCTTGTCTATGACAAGAAATCCATGCTTGTCATTCCACGCTAGAGTGCATAGTTTTTTCAAAGAGTCATACGGCATGTCTGTATTGATGTGATCAGCGTACACGTGTTTAAGATTCATGTCATCCTGTTTAAAGAGTATTAAAAAATTTGCATTGTCTCGTATCAGTTGTTTGGGGATCCTGCTGTACGTTTGGCCAAGATAGAAAACATCGATATTGTTGTGACGGCCCATAGTGAAATAAGCGCGGATGTTGTCATGCTTTTCACACGCTATGTCGTCGAAAACCATAATGGAATGCGGTTTGGCTTCGCTAGGACTTATAACGGTGTTATTGTCATCTGAAGGAAAGTAACCAATCTCTTTAGGCAATACCTTTGCAAGAAATTGGTATTTGGGTTGATAAAGTGATTTAGAAAAAACGTACACGTTCTCGTAAACAAGGCCGTTTGGATCAAACAAGAGGTTGAACAGCACGTTGGTTTTACCGCAATTAGAAGGCCCTGCAATAATACAGCGTATAGAGTTTGGTAGGAGAAGACCGTGCTTGCTTTTTTCCAAATCTCCCCCTCCACCCACATACCGGTCAAAATTAGACACGGGTAGCTCCAGAGACTGCTTCACGACACGCATTCCAGCTGTTACTGACTGCGCATCGTAAATATCTATGTTTAAATATAGCTTGCACCAGCAGTCGCTCTCTCTCTCTCTCTCTCTCTTGGACGGAACATTAAGTCCTCAGATAATATGCTTCTTGTCTATCCACGTATCACTTGTTTTATCGAAACCTGTCCATCTAACAAGTACTTTATCTTTTTTTCTTTTTAATACTTTTTCAATTAGATAAACGTCACCAGTTTTTGCTTTGGCTAGTTCCTCTTTGTAAAAACCACCTTTTAACACAGTCCCGCTAGAGTCCATCAGAATGTATGTCTTTGGATTGCTCGGTTTCACGGCGAACACTGTGAATATTTCATTCGTCCAGTTCGGCATGTAACCTTTTTTAAAAACACGCTTGTACTTGCTAATTCTTACTTTATCGTTCACGTTGAACTTTGACTCGATCTGTTTTTTTCCCTTTATTTCTTCTCGATTTTTCGATACGCGTCAGAATAAGCTTTACGTGTTTTTCCCTCACATCCTTCGGTTTCATACCGATGCTCCTGTGAACGGACGCGTTGTACTCCTTAACTATTCTCGGTAACATGGAGAGCCACTCGTAATTACCTCTAGCAGTAAACAGTTTCCACATTTTTTCTTTTAGCGTCCGATTGAGCCGTTCTACTATACTTGCTTTAAGCTCTGAGTAAGTGTTATAGTGATTTATTTCGTACGCCGTCATCAGTTTGTTAACATGAATGTTGAACCATTCTTTACCCTGATCGGTCTGAAAGTTCTTCATCTTATGCTTCTTCAAAATTGGTTCTAACGCTCTCGCTACCTCTAATCCGGTTTTACTCTTTAGCGGTACAGCAAAAGCAAACTTTGTTAAGCAATTTATCATCGTAAGTATGTATTTCATACCTTTGTTTTCACCAGCGTACGGTAGCATCTCTACAAGATCCGCTTGGTACAAATCGTCTTTACCTTTCAAGGTGACGCCACGCCTCTTGAAATTGCGACGAGCCGGTCTGTGTAGCTCGTTAGCTATTGCTTGACGCTTGTCCATTACGCAAATGATGAATATCTAAGTAATCTTTTATATTTAACCCCCTAAATTCTACAGCCCCTCCACCGCTGTAGACCGTGGCATGCTCCAAAAGACGCTAGTTCATGCCTCCGTTATCCCCCTGGCATTACCGATGGTTGTCAACACTCTGATCGACTGTCAACACGCCGACCGGGAATACCCATACAGCCCCAACCAACGCTGTATGCTGTGATGGGACAACGAGTTCCCACCTCCCTTCCTTGTCCGTTGAACAAGGGTATTCTCTCGAGCAGCGATAAAGACCGAGAGTATGATACTATATTCCCTTTAGTAGTGGTGGTAGGATTGTGGAAAGAGTTTATATAATCTAGAGTCTGCAGAGGCATAAATCGGATTAGTGGCTGAAATTAGCCTTATTGCATACTTCATATCATTATACACCTGCTGACGTAAAACACGGGTTTCCGAGCGCTTTAACAGGGTGGTGGACGCTAGAGGTGCCCGTCCAGTGAAGGTTTCACCCATCTACATGCGTGAGTCCTCGCACCTTACATGGTCACACCTCGTAACGACCGAAGGAAAAGTTTGTTTCTACGGTGTTTAGACCAACCTCCTCGTCACCCCGGCTCTGGAACCGCGAATACAACAGCGCAGGAAGTGCGTCACAACATGTGTTGACCACATGTGCTAGTAGAGGCGCCGTTCTGCCACGTATCCCGCTCTCAGTACTGAGTTCGGCTCCGTGCAGAGTGCTACCAATTATTCTTGGTGCGTATCACCTATACTCGTTTCTCGTTGATACGTTTTTAATAATACCACTATCACGATCATCCTCTGCGTCATCCGTGGTCTCCAGTGCTAGTGATTAGTAGTTTTTTGCGGAATTCGCAATCAGGATATTCGGGTGAGGAAGATGAAGAACCAGAATATTTCCGGTGTCGTGGTGATGGTGGATGGAGTACGACTAAAGGGAATACAGTACAGAGGTAAATTTATTCATTATTTTCTCATTTTCGCTCCAAACTCAATTCGACTGTGACAATAGACTCATTACTTGTTAACATAATTCTGTATTGTCAGCATAAGGTACCATCTAACTGGTTTTTGACATTTTACAATAACCATAAGGCAGGGTTCCATACTCACCTTCGCGTCTGCGTTTTGGACCTGTAATTTTGAAAACCTTTGTCTCTTTGACAGTAACTATTTGCCTGGACTTTGTTCTCCTAATTCTGTTTTCTTCAATATCGAGTGTTACCCAGGTTTCACTAAGAACCATTTCTTTAAGTTTTTCAAAATTTAGATTTTTTGAAGTTTTTAGGTTAAGAGTGAGACCCTTGATTTTGCAGACAGATACAAAATCGTTTTTGTTTGTGGAAAAAAACGCGATAAGCATACGTCTTTGGACCACCGGAAACAAATTCTACAATATGAGATCCGGGACCGTAGTCTTTAGCCAGCTCGTCTGTCATCTGCCCTAGGTAGTCGCCGGTATTTACTCTGTACAAGCCATTTTTGTATACGTACACAACACTGTCTGTATCGTAGTACAATACTTGTTTACCCAGTGCCTCCAGATGATCATAAAGCTTTAAACGGGCTTGACTTGTAGTGTAGGCAGCTAGGACAACGTTTACAGTGGCTAATGACTCGCCCACTTCTTCTAAATGTTGCCAGCTTACCAGGACAACGTCATCGTTGATTTCCTGTATTCTGTTTACGGCAACGCTAGAATCCATACACAGCTTAAACAGTTCCTCAGGGTCTCTGGTGATGAGCGTTTTTGTCTGGTTTTCTCTCTGCCCAAACTTACCCCAGAACGAGTTAAGCATTAACTTTGCTAGAGAGCGGAGGCCTTCGTTTTTCTCTATCTTTGACGGATCAAGCTTTACTCCCTCGTGGTCGTAATAATCCTGCACATATTTTTCCTTTTCTTCGTCTGTCTGACACCATGATGGATAGCCTGACGCCTCTTGTTTTATCTTTAGAAATTTGTCGATAAAGTCTGTAAACAATCCGCGCCCGTTTCGAAAGTGGCTACGTTGTACTCCCACAGCTCGTACATTTCAACAACTCTATAGCCTTTTTCAACTGCCTTCCGTACTTCATCCATCGTCCATGTGCCAATCAACGCCCTTTCCTCGTCACTGTGTTGACAGTCATCGTTGTTGAGCTCTTCGCCACAGACATTGCACAGTACAAACATTAATTTGTCATTCATTCTAGCTGGAAGCACTGGATGATAAAGATCTTTTGGAGGTAGCATTTTGCACTTTAGCAAGCCCTCAACCTGCATTCCCCTCTCTCTGCACTCTTTGTCACCAATATAGATGGTAGGATGGGATATCGGATATTTACCGTGTTTACAAACGTAGGGATATAGGGAGCATACGTCCACATACTGTATTGTCTCATCTTCCGTACACTTGTAATACGTCATGGCATTTCCGGTTCTTCCTCCGAAAAATGCGTCTCGTGGATTGAGCGGTAAGGTGTTCAACACGGGATGGTTTTCCAAATATGTTAGCTCCTTTTCTGATTTTAGTTTATTAAAGTCACACTGCCACATCTCTACCACCTCATAAGGTGTACGTGACAGCTTCTCGATTTTGGCTCTTGTCCTCTCGTATCTGAGTTCGAGGGTGTCAGAAGGATCTTCTTTCAACGGTTCACCTCTTTTGTACGGGAAACACTTTGGACATCCGTGATAGTAACAACCTTGAAATTCATATATTCTGTCTCCATCAAATCCATCCACCTTCATTCCCTCAATGTTGACCTCTCGCTCTTTTCCTGCGTGCTGTATTCTAACACCTCGCCGCTCTTCTTCCCACGTCAACCATTGTAAAGAAATGCCAGAATGATTGTCCACTAATCTGTATCCTTTCTTTGGCAATATTCCGATTGTTTCAGGCTTTAAGAAATTACGTCTAAACGCTAGGTTACATGCGCTAGCTATGGTGACAGCTTCCAGAAACGGGTCGACATTGCATTCGGCTAAAAATAGGGATCTAAATTTAATACACGCCTTTGCCAGTATGTCAACGTCAGAGATGCAATATTCTATCAATTCCTTCTGAAAGTCAAACACATAGTTATTGCATACCTGTTCATTGTGCCATTTCTCGAAGTCTTTGTAGTTCTTTTCAAACATTGACTCTGGGCAATAGAATACTTTTGCTGGTATCGGTCCCACGTAGTTTTGGTTTGCGATCGTGTTGAACAGATGAGGGAAGTAGCCTTTCTTCATTTCGGGACCAAGATCAAAGGCTTTAGGAAGAGCGGACAGTGACATGGGAAAGTAGTTGAGAGAGTCAATGAAACGTACGTTGTCAAACTCCAGCAAAATTACTTTTTGTCCCACGAGTAATGACTTCCGGTGTGAATTTGGTCTCTTCCAGAATATATCTCAAGATGAATTGGAAGTCGAATCCTTGTCCGTTATGAGCTATGACGCACACGTCTTTGTATGGTTTGCGAATTTCCATTACATAGTTCATAAAACTGGATATTGGGTCTTCCTGAAAGATTTTTCTGCGTTGGAGGCAGTTTTCACAAAACTCGTTATTATTTATACATTGGCTACAGAACTGTTCTGAGACGCACAAGTTAGCTTTGTGAACCTTGATGTCAGGCTCGTTCTCTAAACATTCGTCCTGACGAGTCTCCAGGTCAAAGAATATGTACAGAAAGTTATCATTCTTAGTGGGTACTTTGTTTTGGCGCATGTAACATTGATGATTAGCGGGTTTTAAATTCTGCGCAAGTGCTACAATATACTTCACCGCATTCATGTTGTGTTTTTCTATGTTTCTTGTATATGTTTTTTCTCACAGTCGAGACACTTCTGTACGTTTTTGCAGAGATCACCTTGGTGAGCAGCAAAGCAGCGCTGGTTTTTAAAGTGACGATTACACTCAGGGCAAGTTATTCCTGAATGCTCGAGCTTGCAGGGAGGTGAGATTGTGCTACAAGCAGAGCAGACATTAGAACATCGGTGATCACCTCTGTGGTCATACGGCACATGACAAGCTTCACAATAGAAATGGCAAGCGAAAGCTGCTGTCAAATTAGTTATCACGTTGAAGTGACCTTTGTGAAACAACAAGTTTATTTTGTATGAGGCTTCCGTATTGTTACCACTGAAGTATACGTCCCGCCCTTTTGCATTATAGCTGAATACTGTTATGTTATATTTCTTCAAGTGGTCTTGAAACTTTTCAAGTTCAGCTATACCAGCCCCCTCTTCTGAAATATTAACTCTTGCCTTTGCCATTAGTTTCTGTGCTCTACAGTTCCTCAGGGTCTCTGGTGATGAGCGTTTTTGTCTGGTTTTCTCTCTGCCCAAACTTACCCCAGAACGAGTTAAGCATTAACTTTGCTAGAGAGCGGAGGCCTTCGTTTTTCTCTATCTTTGACGGATCAAGCTTTACTCCCTCGTGGTCGTAATAATCCTGCACATATTTTTCCTTTTCTTCGTCTGTCTGACACCATGATGGATAGCCTGACGCCTCTTGTTTTATCTTTAGAAATTTGTCGATAAAGTCTGTAAACAATCCGCCCGTTTCGAAAGTGGCTACGTTGTACTCCCACAGCTCGTACATTTCAACAACTCTATAGCCTTTTTCAACTGCCTTCCGTACTTCATCCATCGTCCATGTGCCAATCAACGCCCTTTCCTCGTCACTGTGTTGACAGTCATCGTTGTTGAGCTCTTCGCCACAGACATTGCACAGTACAAACATTAATTTGTCATTCATTCTAGCTGGAAGCACTGGATGATAAAGATCTTTTGGAGGTAGCATTTTGCACTTTAGCAAGCCCTCAACCTGCATTCCCCTCTCTCTGCACTCTTTGTCACCAATATAGATGGTAGGATGGGATATCGGATATTTACCGTGTTTACAAACGTAGGGATATAGGGAGCATACGTCCACATACTGTATTGTCTCATCTTCCGTACACTTGTAATACGTCATGGCATTTCCGGTTCTTCCTCCGAAAAATGCGTCTCGTGGATTGAGCGGTAAGGTGTTCAACACGGGATGGTTTTCCAAATATGTTAGCTCCTTTTCTGATTTTAGTTTATTAAAGTCACACTGCCACATCTCTACCACCTCATAAGGTGTACGCGTGACAGCTTCTCGATTTTGGCTCTTGTCCTCTCGTATCTGAGTTCGAGGGTGTCAGAAGGATCTTCTTTCAACGGTTCACCTCTTTTTGTACGGGAAACACTTTGGACATCCGTGATAGTAACAACCTTGAAATTCATATATTTCTGTCTCCATCAAATCCATCACCTTCATTCCCTCAATGTTGACCTCTCGCTCTCTTCCTGCGTGCTGTATTCTAACACCTCGCCGCTCTTCTTCCCACGTCAACCATTGTAAAGAAATGCCAGAATGATTGTCCACTAATCTGTATCCTTTCTTTGGCAATATTCCGATTGTTTCAGGCTTTAAGAAATTACGTCTAAAACGCTAGGTTACATGCGCTAGCTATGGTGACAGCTTCCAGAAACGGGTCGACATTGCATTCGGCTAAAAATAGGGATCTAAATTTAATACACGCCTTTGCCAGTATGTCAACGTCAGAGATGCAATATTCTATCAATTCCTTCTGAAAGTCAAACACATAGTTATTGCATACCTGTTCATTGTGCCATTTTTCTCGAAGTCTTTGTAGTTCTTTTCAAACCATTGACTCTGGGCAATAGAATACTTTTGCTGGTATCGGTCCCACGTAGTTTTGGTTTGCGATCGTGTTGAACAGATGAGGGAAGTAGCCTTTCTTCATTTCGGGACCAAGATCAAAGGCTTTAGGAAGAGCGGACAGTGACATGGGAAAGTAGTTGAGAGAGTCAATGAAACGTACGTTGTCAAACTCCAGCAAAATTACTTTTTGTCCCACGAGTAATGACTTTCCGGTGTGAATTTGGTCTCTTCCAGAATATATCTCAAGATGAATTGGAAGTCGAATCCTTGTCCGTTATGAGCTATGACGCACACGTCTTTGTATGGTTTGCGAATTTCCATTACATAGTTCATAAAACTGGATATTGGGTCTTCCTGAAAGATTTTTCTGCGTTGGAGGCAGTTTTCACAAAACTCGTTATTATTTATACATTGGCTACAGAACTGTTCTGAGACGCACAAGTTAGCTTTGTGAACCTTGATGTCAGGCTCGTTCTCTCTAAACATTCGTCCTGACGAGTCTCCAGGTCAAAGAATATGTACAGAAAGTTATCATTCTTAGTGGGTACTTTGTTTTGGCGCATGTAACATTGATGATTAGCGGGTTTAAATTCTGCGCAAGTGCTACAATATACTTCACCGCATTCATGTTGTGTTTTTCTATGTTTCTTGTATATGTTTTTCTCACAGTCGAGACACTTCTGTACGTTTTTGCAGAGATCACCTTGGTGAGCAGCAAAGCAGCGCTGGTTTTTAAAGTGACGATTACACTCAGGGCAAGTTATTCCTGAATGCTCGAGCTTGCAGGGAGGTGAGATTGTGCTACAAGCAGAGCAGACATTAGAACATCGGTGATCACCTCTGTGGTCATACGGCACATGACAAGCTTCACAATAGAAATGGCAAGCGAAAGCTGCTGTCAAATTAGTTATCACGTTGAAGTGACCTTTGTGAAACAACAAGTTTATTTTGTATGAGGCTTCCGTATTGTTACCACTGAAGTATACGTCCCGCCCTTTTGCATTATAGCTGAATACTGTTATGTTATGTTATATTTCTTCAAGTGGTCTTGAAACTTTTCAAGTTCAGCTATACCAGTCCCCCCTCTTCTGAAATATTAACTCTTGCTTTGCCATTAGTTTCTGTGCTCTAAATGTTTGTCTCTTAGCCATGTCCTGCCTTATTGCTTTAAGTTGAGGATCTTTTTTGGCATAGGCTTTTGCTACCACTATAGCTCGGGGCAGACACAGATTATCGCTATTCTTAATGACTACGATACCTTTTCGTCCTTTGCACTCTTCGCTGAAGCTATTGTATTTACCGGGCCTATTTCTACCTCTACCTACGGGCAGATTGACAACCGTACAAGACACTTGAAACGTATCACTAGAAGTGACAGATTCAGCGTTTACTCTGTACAATACCTCCAAAGATTTTCCATAACACGTCAAGGTTAACTTCATCAGCTGGTCTAAAGGCTACGTATCCCGGATCTTTATTCTTGAAATTTAAACTGTTCAAAAAGTGAAACCTAGGTAATCTGTATCTGAAGCTTTAGCTTTCATTTGCTCTACAACTTCTCCGAACCCCCCGCTTAATCCAATCCAGTTCAGATATTCCTTCAGGAGGACTGTTGAATTTAAACGTTGTCCTCATACCGTAAAGTCTAAACTTTTTGACATACGTTTCACTGGTGTTTACTAAATATACAGGCTCTAGCATATTTACCGACATGATATATGGCTTATTGAGAAATGTAGTTGAGGTTTATGTTAAACAAATATGACAATGTTATTTTAAATTTGTTTAAATGAACGGCTATCGTTGAGATGGTACAATGTAGCTATACACAATGACAATGACAGAATAGTGTTAAGTGAACAAGTAAGAAGCAGGCTTACCACAGTGAAGAGCAGCACGGTTAATGACTGGCCATCGGTCGGCCGCTCTATTTATATAGCGCTCCGGTAATGTTTCGGTAACCTGAGCACCTATAAATAGCTGACTCACCGGTATGGACTGAAGACTAATGATCTGCACGTGGCTCACGTAGCTCCCAGGCTGACGCAATATGATTTAATGTTTCATGTTGGTTACTGTGGAATGCACATCTGTGTAGTTATTATTGGAGTCGTTGGAATGTGCACCTGCATCCGTCACCGAGAGAGGGAGAAGAGCCGTTGGAATGCACATCTGTGTAGTTATTATTGGACTCGTTGATCGCCGGGCGCCCCGCGCCGCACGTACAGCCATATCGCGCCGCCACGCACAACTCGTCTCCGTGGTCCAGTGGTCAGCGCGACAGTCTCGCATTCGTAGGGGTCCGGGTTCGGATACCGGCCGCCGGAGACACAAATTTTTGTTCATCCGCCATGACACCGTCCGCCATCGCTCGTCCGCCATCGCTCTCGTAAGGTGGGGGGCTTGCTGCTCTCCCATTGGCTGGGGGGTCGTCGCAGGGGGTCTAGGAGGGGGCGGGGGGTGTGGGAGGGGGGAGGGGAGGGGGGCAGGGGGCGTGGCCTAGCCGCCATTGCTGCTTTCTCATTGGTCCAGAATAACTCCATAAGAGCCCATGTTACGGCCAAAGTGGCGCCCGTTCTACTGGTGTGTCAGAATGGATTGTAGTAACAGTCAGAATTATATTAACCAGTTGTCGTTCTAACTATATAGAACAACTGTGTTTTCTTGGCGGTATATAGAGATGGTGTGTCAGAATGGAGTGTAGTTACAGTCCGAATTATATTAGCCAGTTATTGTTCTAACTATATAGAACAATAATGTTTTCTTGGCGGTATATAGAGATATTCCACTGTAGGCAATATTTTCAATCTGTCTTGCATGGTTAAACTACAGTTGAATAACAATAAAGGAAAACTATATAGTTTTTTTGTTGATTTCTCTTCAGCGTTCGATATAGTTGATAGGCGTTTATTAATATTTCAACTATCCTGTTTAGGAGTCTCCACTAGCGTATTAACCATATTAGATGATTATTAAAATGACACAACTGTGGGCGTGTGGTGTAACGATGGAGTGACTGAAAATGTTTATACTAAAATAGGCCTCAGACAGGGATGTATTCTCAGTCCATTAATGTTCTTACTGTTTGTTAATGATTTGACCGGTATTATAGAAGGGGGTTGTAACTTCGGTGGTGTTCGAGTTAATGTACTCCTTTACGCCAATGATATTGTAATTCTGTCTCCCACGGCTGCAGGTTTGCAACGTATGATTAAGAGACTTGAAACCTATTGTGACACCTGGAATCTTCAAGTAAATTTAAATAAATTAAAAATTATGATTTTTAAAAAAGATGGCAAACCTAGAGTGCAAGATAAATGGTGGTATAAAGGTACCAAAATTGAGGTGGTCAATGAGTACAAATATTTGGGTATGGTATTGACTAGCACACTGTCCTGGAATTCCCATTTAACTCAGAAAACTAAGGTGACGAAAACTGTCAATTTAGTTTGGAACCACTTAATAACCAATAAACGGGTGCCACTAAGTGTCAAGCTTTTGTGTTTTAACTCCGTGGTACGATCTATTTTGTGTTATGGAGCACAGGTGTGGGCATACCTCGAAAGTGAAGCGGTAGAATCTGTATTGAGGTTTTTTATTACGAAAACTTTACGTCTCCCACATAATACGCCGCACTACGTGGTCTAACTCGAAACAAAATTAGATAGGTTGATCTATTATACCATGAAATTGAATCTAAATTATATTTGTAAAGTCTGCGGATGAATGAAAACTGATTACCACATATTTTAGCAAAGAAAATAATTGATGAAAAATTATCTTGGTTTAAAGAATGGAAAGCCTATGGCAGACGTTGATGTAGATTTTTCTAATATTAATGAATTAAAACCACAGCTGATAAGCGTGGCAGAGGGAGTGAGAAGCAGGTGGTGGGCAGATTGTTCTGGAAGAGCGATAACATCGCCTTATCATGAGCAATATTTTTTTCTTGACCTTGACCTCGGCGCCGGGAGTTTCTTTCATGACGGGTATGATATCGCTACCATATCATGGGCTATTAAAGTTAGAGGTGAATTAGTCGACTTGAATTTTAAACCTTGGTTAAAACAAGGAAACTTTGATTGTTCTCTTTTTAATCTTCAGGAAAATGGAACAGTTTTTCATTTTGTGTGTTAGTGTCCGATTTTGGCCGAAGTTAGAACGTTTTGGTTTGGTTCTAGGTACTTGAATTGGGATGAATATATTAGCATGATAAACAGGGCTTTATGAAAGAGGCTTGGAAAAAAATATGGGATTTGTTACAACAATTTAATTTTTAACAAACGTTTATTTAATTTAAAATTTTAATGTCTTGCAGCTGAAAACCAACTTGCCACTCTAGCACATTTAACACGCCAAACATTACTTTGTCATTATTATTTGAACATGCAACATGTAAAACTTTTAGGTTTCTTATGTTTTACTCGTAATTGCATTATTGTGTGCAAGTTATAGATTGTAGTTACAATAGTTTTATTGTCCGCTTCTCCTGTGTCCTGGGATTGGCGTAGTCCCCTCATCGGCGGTGGCTGCTGTCGGCCTGAAGCGTCGCTACTGCCCCCGGTGAAGGTGTCCGCTGACTCCTCGGTCGGCCACCGTCATCCTCACCTTCGAGCTTGGTAAGGAATTCAGTGAAGTCGTGTCCTGTCAGCTCGCTCAACCTTCTAGCGCCGTCCAGGTGCCCGGATATCAGCTTCCCATCATTCCAGGAAAATTTGATGCCGTCAGTGGTTAGATGATCTTGATATAGAGGCATCTTCCGTCTCCCCGTGACTCCCTCCACCTCATGTCTTACTTCCACAAATACTACTCCACCACTTGTTCTAGCTATAACTAGCTAAGACCATATATCTAAATGTATGTGTAAAGTTTCTTACTTTACTTTAGAAATTTGACATTTACATTTTTAAGTAAGTTAATACTATAATTATGTTAAGGGGACTCGGATGGGCAAAAATATTTTTTTTACCGAAAATTGTTTTTTTATGATTTTGTATTCCCTGTTTTATTCTTTTTCATTAAATAGTTCACTTAAGATTTTCTGATGGTTAGTTCTTTTTTTATAGCTGTTTTTCTAAAGAATTGCAAAGAGATTTTGACGTGCAAGTACCAGAGAGTGATGGCCAATAAGGAGGCCTATGATCATAAAGATCATTTCCACCTGCCTAAAGTGGTAATGGACAAAATAAAACCAATATTTAGGGAGTTGGCTTCACCAGACCTTCTAAGGAAATGTTTACACGGAGGTACAAAAAACCCCAATGAATCCGTTAACAACATAATTTGGTCTCGACTTCCTAAAAATACATTTATGCTAAGGTCAACCCTTGAACTAGGTGTACATTAAGGTAATATCAGGCTTCAATCAAGGTAATATTGTGAGATGTTTAGCTTTAACAATTAGG
This sequence comes from Homalodisca vitripennis, assembly GCF_021130785.1. NCBI lineage: Eukaryota > Metazoa > Arthropoda > Insecta > Hemiptera > Cicadellidae > Homalodisca > Homalodisca vitripennis. The sequence continues at coordinate 32,028 of NW_025778155.1, forward strand.
CTACAAGCCTGGTAACAATTTGGTCAGACAAATGAAACAGAAAGATGAGATCCGAATCCGACAAGCAGAAAATGCCATCGAGGAATTAGAAAAGAAGTGCCGGCAGAGGGCAAAATTAACCAAATTAAGACTGGAAGAGTTGCTTGAGGAAGAAGAGGATCCAGATAACCCAGCATATGCCCCTGGACACTATTAACTGTAGTTTATTTTTGTATTTTTATAGAGTTGGTTACAATGAACTTCAAATGCGTTTTCTGTAAAACTATGTTTTTTGTTCGATAGATACACTTTTCTCAAGAACTATTATAGGTAGCCTGTTGATTCTTTTTTAATTTGTTCCCTAAGTAATAATCTACATTTTGAATACATATTATTGCCTTGTGTTCAGTACTTAATTTTATACATCAGAGTAAATTGTAATTTTTTACATAAAAAGAAAAAAAATATCACACGTTTATATGAAAAGATTTTTTATAACCCTGTATTCAAAATGTTAAGACAAGTACAAGGAGCAGAATAAAAAAAGAATTAACTGGCTACCATTTATAGTTTTTAAGATAATGGTACCTAAAATTCATCAAATTAACATTGCGGGTATAGGCCCATCCGACTCCCCTTAAACTATTCTTTCACAATACATTTCAAAGTCGTACAATATCCTTATTGTTTCTTAATTAGCTAATTTCATAAATATACGCAATAATTTTTATCGTTTAATGTGATAGTGAATGTTGTATAAAAACTATTGAAATATTTATAAGATATTCGTGATTTAATTGGCTAATTGGAATTATTAGCATTCACATGAAACTAATTATTGAACTTAAACAAAAATACAGAGTATGATCAAAGCACAGTAAATTATCGCCTCCAGGAAAGATATTTGACTGCCTTTGTCAGTGACTGCATTGTTTGTCTGTTTGACTGTTCCCGGTTGGCTGCCTAGACTATTGCCAAATTAATTTCGACTTACAAAGTCTCCGCATTATACCACAAATAGCGGTCCTTCAGTCCATTGCCGGTACTAATACAGTATGAGGTCTGTAAACAGAGCGGCGAAGTAAGAGGTACGGTATGATACCGCTTTGATTATTTTAAATAGAATAATACGAGATAAATAATGTTATAAATGAAAAATAATCGCAAAATGTGTTAGTAAGCGCAAATGTCGAGAACGGCTGAACCGATTTGGACAATTATTTCTGTAAAATGTTCATTAAAATCCATGGAAGGTTTTTATGAAGCAAAATATAAGAAAAGTAACCTGAAATGTTTTGACATTCAGAAAAAATGTAGTTTTTACGTTTCATAACCCAAATTAAACTGGCACTAAACAGCTGTTCACACCTTCAGTTTTATGTCGGCAAATTGGCTGAAACATATGTTTACATTTAAATTTGATCAAATATTAAGTAAACAGTGCTTGATCAGTAGTGCAATGCGGATAGTAAATAAAAAATTAATGTCAAAAGTTTACTCCAGATCGCGCCATTGCTAAATTTAAATCATCACCCTCTTAATGAACAAAGTTATGAATGTTTTCACATAAGTTACTTTAAACTGGTAGGCTTCCTTGACATTGCGATATAGCATTTTAACAGTGGCTTTTGGAAAATCCGAGAAATGAGCACTAAAATGCCTCAACGATTCATTCTTCCCCTGGCTACAGTCTAAAAAACAAGTGCAACGCAAAACTTAAATCACGATTATTTTGGAATATTGCATAACCTTGTTAAGAATCTCCTCCTTATACCGAAAGTACCGGAAGTAGGTATTACTTCCCCTTGGCCGTAATAGGTACTACGTATGTGTATATTTTCTTTATCAGAACAACAAAACAAACAACTATGTCCCTGGAAATATTTAAAACTGAAAATAGATTACAGAAGCCAATAGTAGAGGATTTTGACCAAAGTAGATTTCCGAGAACTGCATAATCGAACGTATCTAGAATTCGATCGAGGAAATATTGCAAGCTGAAATGTGACATAGTAAGTGAATTTAAACTATGTGGACTAGGTAGGCTTCTCCGTCCTACGTAAGTACATACATTTTTCTTCGACAGAATAACGCGTTCATATCCTGCACAATAACTGTGTAGCTATAGAAGACGTAGTTCTATATTCTTCAATAATGGACTATACTGAGTAATCTGAGTAACGTAATGAGCCAGGACGCTCTAAGGCACCTACCGTAGTCAATGCGTTCATATCCTGCACAATAACTGTATAGCTATAGAACATGTAGTTACAACCTCACTGATGGTCTATACTGAGTAATCTGAGTAACGTAATGAGCCAGGACGCTCTAAGGCACCTACCGTAGTCAATGCGTTCATATCCTGCACAATAACTGTATAGCTATAGAACATGTAGTTACAACCTCACTGATGGTCTATACTGAGTAATCTGAGTAACGTAATGAGACAGGACGCTGTAAGGCACCTACCGTAGTCAATGCGTTCATATCCTGCACAATAACTGTATAGCTATAGAACATGTAGTTACAACTTCACTGATGGTCTATACTGAGTAATCTGAGTAACGTAATGAGCCAGGACGCTGTAAGGCACCTACCGTAGTCAATGCGTTCATATCCTGCACAATAACTGTATAGCTATAGAACATGTAGTTACAACTACACTGATGCTCTATACTGAGTAGTCTGAGTAACGTAATGAGCCAGCACGCTCTAAGGCACCTACCGTAGTCAATGCGCCGTTTCTATAGCAATAACTATATAGCTATAGAATATCTAGCACTACCGCCATAGCGGGAAGATGCGCTCTCACACTCTGGCCGACTCGAACTCGCTGCGAGCGACCCGTTAGAAAGCTCCGAAACCTACCCAGGGGGAACATTTAGCACTTCCGCCATAGCGGGGATATGCGCGCTCACACTCTGCTCGACTCGAACTCGCCGCGAGCGAGAGGTTGCTCGCCAGCAGGAACGGCAGATACAAAGTTCTCGAGAGAAAAAATTAATACGCGTGCCAATTAGGTTATTATTCCGCCGAGAATTTAGTTCCAAGATCGTCGGATGTAACTTATATTAACCATTAACGAGTAACATTGTTTTGAAAATATTTATTATATCAAATATAACTAATTAACGTTACAAAATTGTATACTATTTAAGTAACTATTTTTCCTAAACTCTTCAAAAATATTGATAGTAAACTAATAGGCGTTATATTATCTGACTGAAATACTCCCAAAGGAAAACTCATAGACGCACAAATATGACCTTAAGACCGCGATACGGATACGACACCGTACTACCGTAGAGAGCTACTTGTGTAGTTTATACAGACGCACAGACATGACTTTGAGACCGCGATACGGATACGTCACCGTACTACCGTAGAGAGCTACTTGTGTAGTTTATACAGACGCACAGACATGACTTTGAGACCGCGATACGGATACGACACCGTACTACCGTAGAGAGCTACTTGTGTAGTTTATACAGACGCACAGACATGACCTTGAGACCGCGATACGGATACGACACCGTACTACCGTAGAGAGCTACTTGTGTAGTTTATACAGACGCACAGACATGACCTTGAGACCGCGATACGGATACGACACCGTACTACCGTAGAGAGCTACTTGTGTAGTTTATACAGACGCACATACATGACCTTGAGACCGCGTGTAGTTTATACATCTGTGATTCATTTCAACTTTTCAAGTTTTAAATATCAATTTCCACTTTTATAATGTTTTCTGACTTCGTAACGCCACTTAGCTGCCCGCTGCTAAATAAATGTGATTAATAAATTGAAAAACAAAACGTAACAGAATAATTTCCTCATGTCCAAGAACTGCGTCTTTCAAAGAAGATAAAGTTAAAATAAAATTAGTTGAAGAGCTAAAAATCTACATTTACCGCTGGGCTGAGAAAAGACGAAATGAAGATTATGAATATTCACGAGGTATTTAAACAATTCAAAGCTGCTTTGAAGTGTTAATTGTTGAGGTTAAATTAGTGAGAAGAGGAAAGTTATTATATCGTCACTGCCTTGTGCAAGGAGTAACACCTATTATCAATTTAGCAAAAGAACTAAGTAATTTAAATATGTTTCCTTTTAAATTTAATTGATGCTTACATGAAAAGGAATATTTCAACCTTAGGAACATTTTGGACGGTTTATTAAGCTGCAAATATATAACTTTGCATAAACTAATGATGACACGGAATCTAATCATGGGGACGAAGTTGACAAGTGGTACAGTTATCACACAGCAATAAATAGTATCCAAGAGAATACAAGCAGATTCCTGACAGAACCATTTACATTGTCGCTTCTATGGTCACCAAAAACTTCATGTGATTTACACGGAGCCTAATCATAGGGACGAAGTTAATAAATGGTATAGTTACCACACAGCAATAAATAGTGTCCAAGAGAATACAAGCAGATTCCTGACAGAACCATTTACATTGTCGTTTCTATGGTCACCGAAAACTTCATGCGATTAACACGGAATCTAATCATGGGGACGAAGTTGACAAGTGGTATAGTTACCACACAGCAATAAATAGTGTCCAAGAGAATACAAGCAGATTCCTGACAGAACCATTTACATTGTCGTTTCTATGGTCACCAAAAACCTCATGCGATTAACACGGAATCTAATCATGGGGACGAAGTTGACAAGTGGTATAGTTACCACACAGCAATAAATAGTGTCCAAGAGAATACAAGCAGGTTCCTGACAGAACCATTAACATTGTCGTTTCTATGGTCACCGAAAACTTCATGCGATTAACACGGAATCTAATCATGGGGACGAAGTTGACAAGTGGTATAGTTCCCACACAGCAATAAATAGTGTCCAAGAGAATACAAGCAGGTTCCTGACAGAACCATTTACATTGTCGTTTCTATGGTCACCGAAAACTTCATGCGATTAACACGGAATCTAATCATGGGGACGAAGTTGACAAGTGGTATAGTTACCACACAGCAATAAATAGTGTCCAAGAGAATACAAGCAGGTTCCTGACAGAACCATTTACATTTTCGTTTCTATGTTCACCGAAAACTTCATGCGATTAAAACGGAATCTAATCATGGGGACGAAGTTGACAAGTGGTATAGTTACCACACAGCAATAAATAGTGTCCAAGAGAATACAAGCAGGTTCCTGACAGAACCATTTACATTTTCGTTTCTATGGTCACCGAAAACTTCATGCGATTAACACGGAATCTAATCATGGGGACGAAGTTGACAAGTGGTATAGTTACCACACAGCAATAAATAGTGTCCAAGAGAATACAAGCAGGTTCCTGACAGAACCATTTACATTTTCGTTTTAATGGTCACCGAAAACTTCATGCGATTAACACAGAATCTAATCATGGGGACGAAGTTGACAAGTGGTATAGTTACCACACAGCAATAAATAGTGTCCAAGAGAATACAAGCAGATTCCTGACAGAACCATTTACATTGTCGTTTCTATGGTCACCGAAAACTTCATGCGATTAACACAGAATCTAATCATGGGGACAAAGTTGACAAGTGGTATAGTTACCACACAGCAATAAATAGTGTCCAAGAGAATACAAGCAGGTTCCTGACAGAACCATTTACATTGTCGTTTCTATGGTCACCGAAAACTTCATGCGATTAACACGGAGCCTAATCATGGGGACGAAGTTGACAAGTGGTATAGTTACCACACAGCAATAAATAGTGTCCAAGAGAATACAAGCAGGTTCCTGACAGAACCATTTACATTTTCGTTTCTATGGTCACCGAAAACTTCATGCGATTTAACACGGAATCTAATCATGGGGACGAAGTTGACAAGTGGTATAGTTACCACACAGCAATAAATAGTGTCCAAGAGAATACAAGCAGGTTCCTGACAGAACCATTTACATTGTCGTTTCTATGGTCACCGAAAACTTCATGCGATTAACACAGAATCTAATCATGGGGACGAAGTTGACAAGTGGTATAGTTACCACACAGCAATAAATAGTGTCCAAGAGAATACAAGCAGGTTCCTGACAGAACCATTTACATTGTCGTTTCTATGGTCACCGAAAACTTCATGCGATTAACACAGAATCTAATCATGGGGACGAAGTTGACAAGTGGTATAGTTACCACACAGCAATAAATAGTGTCCAAGAGAATACAAGCAGATTCCTGACAGAACCATTTACATTGTCGTTTCTATGGTCACCGAAAACTTCATGCGATTAACACGGAATCTAATCATGGGGACGAAGTTGACAAGTGGTATAGTTTACCACACAGCAATAAATAGTGTCCAAGAGAATACAAGCAGGTTCCTGACCGAACCATTTACATTGTCGTTTCTATGGTCACCGAAAACTTCATGCGATTAACACGGAATCTAATCATGGGGACAAAGTTGACAAGTGGTATAGTTACCACACAGCAATAAATAGTGTCCAAGAGAATACAAGCAGGTTCCTGACAGAACCATTTACATTGTCGTTTCTATGGTCACCGAAAACTTCATGCGATTAACACGGAATCTAATCATGGGGACGAAGTTGACAAGTGGTATAGTTACCACACAGCAATAAATAGTGTCCAAGAGAATACAAGCAGATTCCTGACAGAACCATTTACATTGTCGTTTCTATGGTCACCGAAAACTTCATGCGAAAACACGGAATCTGATCATGGGGACGAAGTTGACAAGTGGTATAGTTACCACACAGCAATAAATAGTGACCAAGAGAATACAAGCAGATTCCTGACAGAACCATTTACATTGTCGTTTCTATGGTCACCGAAAACTTCATGCGAAAACACGGAATCTGATCATGGGGACGAAGTTGACAAGTGGTATAGTTACCACACAGCAATAAATAGTGTCCAAGAGAATACAAGCAGGTTCCTGACAGAACCATTTACATTGTCGTTTCTATGGTCACCGAAAACTTCATGCGATTAACACGGAATCTAATCATGGGGACGAAGTTGACAAGTGGTATAGTTACTACACAGCAATAAATAGTGTCCAAGAGAATACAAGCAGGTTCCTGACAGAACCATTTACATTGTCGTTTCTATGGTCACCGAAAACTTCATGCGAAAACACGGAATCTGATCATGGGGACGAAGTTGACAAGTGGTATAGTTACCACACAGCAATAAATAGTGTCCAAGAGAATACAAGCAGATTCCTGACAGAACCATTTACATTGTCGCTTCTATGGTCACCGAAAACTTCATGCGATTAACACAGAATCTAATCATGGGGACGAAGTTGACAAGTGGTATAGTTACCACACAGCAATAAATAGTGTCCAAGAGAATACAAGCAGATTCCTGACAGAACCATTTACATTGTCGTTCTATGGTCACCGAGAACTTCATGCGATTAACACGGAATCTAATCATGGGGACGAAGTTGACAAGTGGTATAGTTACCACACAGCAATAAATAGTGTCCAAGAGAATACAAGCAGGTTCCTGACAGAACCATTTACATTGTCGTTCTATGGTCACCGAGAACTTCATGTGATTTACACGGAGCCTAATCATGGGGACGAAGTTGACAAGTGGTATAGTTACCACACAGCAATAAATAGTGACCAAGAGAATACAAGCAGATTCCTGACAGAACCATTTACATTGTCGTTCTATGGTCACCGAGAACTTCATGTGATTTACACGGAGCCTAATCATGGGGACGAAGTTGACAAGTGGTATAGTTACCACACAGCAATAAATAGTGTCCAAGAGAATACAAGCAGATTCCTGACAGAACCATTTACATTGTCGTTCTATGGTCACCGAGAACTTCATGTGATTAACACGGAACCTAATCATGGGGACGAAGTTGACAAGTGGTATAGTTACCACACAGCAATAAATAGTGTCCAAGAGAATACAAGCAGATTCCTGACAGAACCATTTACATTGTCGTTCTATGGTCACCGAGAATTTCATGTGATTTACACGGAGCCTAATCATGGGGACGAAGTTGACAAGTGGTATAGTTACCACACAGCAATAAATAGTGACCAAGAGAATACAAGCAGATTCCTGACAGAACCATTTACATTGTCGTTCTATGGTCACCGAGAACTTCATGTGATTTACACGGAGCCTAATCATGGGGACGAAGTTGACAAGTGTTATAGTTACCACACATCAATAAATAGTGTCCAAGAGAATACAAGCAGGTTCCTGACAGAACCATTTACATTATCGTTTCTATGGTCAACTTCATGTGAGTGACACGGTGTCTAATCGTGGGAACGAAGTACACGTTACGTAATTAGTTGCAATTAACATTGGATTAAGAAAGGCAATTTTTAATATTGAGAAACGTGGACAGGCAGTAAACGAAAGAATAAGGCCATTACTTATGTTTACCTTTTGGCTCTGTTTGGTCCATGGAACACTGATGTTTGTGGAAAGACTTTTGTCTGAGTTTTGGCGTAGGCTATCACTAGAGGGGTTGGATAAACTTCATGTCTGTCTGTCCGCACGAATTCTCGGAAACGAACTGGGAAATTTTGTATGAAACTTAAACTGTACATAAGCGAAACTGAGTTCAATGATGCTACATGTCAGTTCAATGATGCTGCATGTCAGTTCAATGATGCTGCATGTCAGTTCAATGATGCTGCATGCTAGTTCAATGATGCTGCATGTCAGTTCAATGATGCTGCATGTCACTCCATTCGGTTTGGCTGAGCGTTAGTGATTATTTTTACCTTGGTATTATGCATAACAGTGAGTACACCGATAAAATTGTAAAAGAAAAAGATTTATAAACAAATTGAGTACATGAGGTATATGAAGTTTTAACATTTTACACGTGATATTATTATTCATAAATTATAATGAATCATTTATATCAGATAAATGCCAGGTTGGAATCGCAAAGTTGTTACATGGCCAACATAGGGCAGCTGCAAAACATCGGGGAGCCCCGTACAGTACAATCTGGCGTTAATCACAATACAACGATTGTCGGAGTGGAGTTTGAGATTAGTGAAACAATACTTAAGTAGATTATGTACATTTCCATTAGCTATTTCCTTGTATTAATGCATATGTTTATTGAAAAGCAGATTGTTTTACGTAAACTATGTTCGTCAGTATACTTTGTGTCTGTACTTTAACAGGATAACAAGTGAAGTTTCGAATGGCAATTAAAAATACAGGTACACGAATTTCAAAGTTTTCATTTTTGCTATGTGCCCAAGTTTGAATCTTCTAAAAAACGGACACATGTATAACATTTCGTCATTCATTTACGTTTCCATGGAAATTCATGCAAATCTGAAAGTTGTATTTAATCTATTTTCTCGCATTTATGTCTATTATCTATCGAAAATTGAAGGTTTTCAACGAATATAGTTTAAAATTTTCCCCCTTCACGAATATGCAAACCAGCATATGCTTTATGTAAGGAGGTTGAAGGGATGAACATGAACTTGACTACACCGGCCACTCTGCTGGCTCATACTGTTCATGTCAATGTAAATCATGTTAATGTAATACTGTATTGATACAGTAGATAGGTTCTATCAGAAGCAACAACCAATGTTATGTATCCAGCACAAGTAAAGAGTAGCTATGTTATAATACTAGGTTTGGTATCGTTTTGTCGTGGATCAAGGTAATATTTGGCAGCGCTGAGACCATCATACTCGCTTGTAGGAATATTTGTATATAAAGCTTCAACATCGACAGTTCATAATAAGTCGCCTTCAGGCAAGTTATATGTGTCCTTGATGTGGGAAGGAAGTGTTCTTACAAACGGCTGCAAGATGTCAACATAAAAAGATATCCTTTCCGTAGGTGGAGATGATGGTGTTTTACACTTTACCGAATACACGCAAACCCACCGGTTTGATAGGCCATTCATAGCTGGAGATGATGGTGTTTTACACTTTACCGAATACACGCAAACCCACCGGTCTGGTAGGCCATTCATAGCTGGGGATGATGGTGTTTTACACTTTACCGAATACACGCAAACCCACCGGTCTGGTAGGCCATTCATAGCTGGGGATGATGGTGTTTTACATTTTACCGAATACACGCAAACCCACCGGTCTGGTAGGCCATTCATAGCTGGGGATGATGGTGTTTTACACTTTACCGAATACACGCAAACCCACCGGTCTGGTAGGCCATTCATAGCTGGGGATGATGGTGTTTTACACTTTACCGAATACACGCAAACCCACCGGTCTGGTAGGCCATTCATAGCTGGGGATGATGGTGTTTTACATTTTACCGAATACACATAAACCAACCAGACCACCTGGCAGGCCTATGCTGTCAAAACCTGATACAAGTGAAACTAATTGTACAATCATCGCTGGAAGCTAGAGATAAACTACTGATATCAGGGGAATAGATAAGAAGCTATAGGGCTTTCATTGGAATATTCAAAGCCACTTTTAAAGTTTTGAACACTGAGTTTTTGAAAAAGCAGGTTGTGTCACATTTTTACAGTCCTTTTTGTATCCGAGTCTCAATATCTATCCAATCGATAGGGATCCTAAGGGTATCAAGTCACACTATTTTCAAGGCATGAATAATGGATTCTTTTTTTTTCCTGCTAATAAATAGACAAATAAGTTTAGACATTTTTTGTGGTGTTGTGGTCTACTACCAAAGCCCTTTAATGCGATACAACTCGACCTACTCTTGTATTTAATATTTTCAAACTTCCTCTGAGGGACGTCCCCCCGATTTGATGAAAACCAGAAAGGGCTTGAAGGTATAGATTTTTAGTATAATACTATCAGACTTAAAACCCTGTATATATACATAAATTAAAATAAGTAAATTAGTACTCTTTTGTAACTTTTCATTGACTTATACGTGCTTGAGCAAATGATCACAGTAACATTTTAACCTCACAAACACTGTAAACAAATATAATAATAATAATACATATGGTGAAGATAATGTGTAGACTGTTTTTTATGTTTATTTGTTCATAATTTGGAGAAAGATTTTCTCATAGGCAGTGCACGTTGAACTGGAAGTTTTCTCTTCCCTTTGTTATTTTTAGAGCGAGGTATTTTAATCTGTGAATTAGTTTTGTAGTTAGCCATTGATATTGAAAATAGCGAATGTAAAAGAAGAGATTTTATGAAATATGAAAATGCATTTATCCCATTTCTAGTTCTATTTTAATAATTATTGGAGATAAATAGCATAATTTGGTTCACAAAGTCAAATATCGTATATACATTTTCCACATTTATAAAACCTTGAAAGTAAAATTAGTCATTAATACTTAACCTTATTTCTGATAAAAGGCAGATCAAGTCTTGTTGGTATTTTATTTAGGGTTAGGTTTACCCTAGGGGACAAAACCTCATTTTAGCCCAAGTCCCCTCTCCTCATCTTTGTTGGATATTACATAAGCAATATTACACATAAGGGTACGGCTAAGGTTCAGATTGCTTATACATTTTAGCCCAAGTCCCCTCTCCTCATCTTTGTTGGATATTACATAAGCAATATTACACATAAGGGTACGGCTAAGGTTCAGATTGCTTATACATTTTAGCCCAAGTCCCCTCTCCTCATCTTTGTTGGATATTACATAAGCAATATTACACATAAGGGTACGGCTAAGGTTCAGATTGCTTATACATTTTAGCCCAAGTCCCCTCTCCTCATCTTTGTTGGATATTACATAAGCAATATTACACATAAGGGTACGGCTAAGGTTCAGATTGCTTATACATTTTAGCCCAAGTCCCCTCTCCTCATCTTTGTTGGATATTACATAAGCAATATTACACATAAGGGTACGGCTAAGGTTCAGATTGCTTATACATTTTAGCCCAAGTCCCCTCTCCTCATCTTTGTTGGATATTACATAAGCAATATTACACATAAGGGTACGGCTAAGGTTCAGATTGCTTATACATTTTAGCCCAAGTCCCCTCTCCTCATCTTTGTTGGATATTACATAAGCAATATTACACATAAGGGTACGGCTAAGGTTCAGATTGCTTATACATTTTAGCCCAAGTCCCCTCTCCTCATCTTTGTTGGATATTACATAAGCAATATTACACATAAGGGTACGGCTAAGGTTCAGATTGCTTATACATTTTAGCCCAAGTCCCCTCTCCTCATCTTTGTTGGATATTACATAAGCAATAGTACACATAAGGGTACGGCTAAGGTTCAGATTGCTTATACATTTTAGCCCAAGTCCCCTCTCCTCATCTTTGTTGGATATTACATAAGCAATATTACACATAAGGGTACGGCTAAGGTTCAGATTGCTTATACATTTTAGCCCAAGTCCCCTCTCCTCATCTTTGTTGGATATTACATAAGCAATATTACACATAAGGGTACGGCTAAGGTTCAGATTGCTTATACATTTTAGCCCAAGTCCCCTCTCCTCATCTTTGTTGGATATTACATAAGCAATATTACACATAAGGGTACGGCTAAGGTTCAGATTGCTTATACATTTTAGCCCAAGTCCCCTCTCCTCATCTTTGTTGGATATTACATAAGCAATATTACACATAAGGGTACGGCTAAGGTTCAGATTGCTTATACATTTTAGCCAACGACAACATGTAAGTCCTTTTATTTACTTCTGCATTCCAATGTATTCTTGTGAATGTAACTTGCAAATTCGGTCGTTTCTATAAATTGTTTTTTCTATAGTTTTTAATTAACTTTAGTTTTAGTATATATGTTACATTGCTTAATAACACAAATTCAATCATAATAGCTTGTACCTAAACTCTGATTATAAATGTGTAATGAAAAATGACACAACGATAAATAGTTTTAAATTCAATAACGATAAAAAACTAAAATTAAAATGTAACATATCTTATATGCAAAGGTTTATTGCACTACACCGAAGTACAAATATTATTTAATAACATACAACAAATCGATTTACTCTGTTTGAATAATAAAGTAATTACAAAAAAGGCTTTTAAATTGAAATTTGCACTAGAGGAATTTACTATATCGCAGATTTTAAAGTAGTGTCCACACAGACCTTCAGTTTACGTATCAATAACATACAACAAATCGATTTACTCTGTTTGAATAATAAAGTAATTACAAAAAAGGCTTTTAAATTGAAATTTGCACTAGAGGAATTTACTATATCGCAGATTTTAAAGTAGTGTCACACAGACCTTCAGTTTACGTATCAATAACATACAACAAATCGATTTACTCTGTTTGAATAATAAAGTAATTACAAAAAAGGCTTTTAAATTGAAATTTGCACTAGAGGAATTTACTATATCGCAGATTTTAAAGTAGTGTCACACAGACCTTCATTTTACGTATCAATAACATACAACAAATCGATTTACTCTGTTTGAATAATAAAGTAATTACAAAAAAGGCTTTTAAATTGAACTTTGCACTAGAGGAATTTACTATATCGCAGATTCTAAAGTAGTTTCACACAGACCTTCAGTTTACGTATCAATAACATACATCAAATCGATTTACTCTGTTTGAATAATAAAGTAATTACAAAAAAGGCTTTTAAATTGAACTTTGCACTAGAGGAATTTACTATATCGCAGATTCTAAAGTAGTGTCACACAGACCTTCAGTTTACGTATCAATAACATACAACAAATCGATTTACTCTGTTTGAATAATAAAGTAATTACAAAAAAGGCTTTTAAATTGAACTTTGCACTAGAGGAATTTACTATATCGCAGATTTTAAAGCAGTGTCACACAGACCTTCAGTTTACGTATCAATAACATACAACAAATCGATTTACTCTGTTTGAATAATAAAGTAATTACAAAAAAGGCTTTTAAATTGAACTTTGCACTAGAGGAATTTACTATATCGCAGATTTTAAAGCAGTGTCACACAGACCTTCAGTTTACGTATCAATAACATACAACAAATCGATTTACTCTGTTTGAATAATAAAGTAATTACAAAAAAGGCTTTTAAATTGAACTTTGCACTAGAGGAATTTACTATATCGCAGATTCTAAAGTAGTGTCACACAGACCTTCAGTTTACGTATCAATAACATACAACAAATCGATTTACTCTGTTTGAATAATAAAGTAATTACAAAAAAGGCTTTAAATTGAACTTTGCACTAGAGGAATTTACTATATCGCAGATTTTAAAGTAGTGTCACACAGACCTTCAGTTTACGTATCAATAACATACAACAAATCGATTTACTCTGTTTGAATAATAAAGTAATTACAAAAAAGGCTTTAAATTGAACTTTGCACTAGAGGAATTTACTATATCGCAGATTCTAAAGTAGTGTCACACAGACCTTCAGTTTACGTATCAATAACATACTCTTTACTGAAAGTCACCAATGTCCTGTGAGGTATAATAAATTAAACTAAGTATAAAATAAATCGTGGTCTTTGAGTTTAAATATTTTAAGGCATTCTTTTTTTAAACTAAACAATAAAGGTTATATTGTAAAGAATTCATAGATGACATGCAAAAGTTTCAGAAAAAATATGGTTTCTATGAAGCAAGACATTAACATTGAGAATTAAAATTATAAAGTGTTGTTTTAAACCTGATTGCAGTGCGACCTGGAAAAATCATTATTAGCATCTCTACGATCATCATACATGGGTAAGTTATTCATAAGTGCATATCAGGACAAATAAACAGGCCTGCCAACTGTGAGTTACGAAAGACAGCTCCCAAGAGACGAAAGCAAATGTACAACTCTTGAGTTTAATCTGTTTCTGTCTTGTAAATCCTGCCAATAGCAATAAACGGCAAGTATTCTATTATAACCATAATGCTCTTGATTGTTATAATGCGTTTGTTTATTGTATTATTAATAACATTATATTACCATTATTTGTGTAAATTTTACAATGTAGAAAATTATGAACTTTACAACGTGTTATTAATAACATTATGATATTACCATGATTTGTGTAAAATTTATAATCCAGAAAATTATGAACTGTACAACGTGTTATTGTGTTATTATTAACACTTTGATATTACTATGATTTGTGTAAATTTTACAATCTAGAAAATTATGAACTGTACAACGTGGTATTTTGTTATCATTAACAACATTATGATATTACTATGATTGTGTAAAATGTACTATCTAGAAAATTATGAACTTTACAACATTATTTAATTAATAACATTATGATTTTACCGTAATTTGTATAAATTTTACAATTTAGAAAATTATGAACTGTACATTTTATTGTGTTATTAATAACAATTTGATATTACTATGATATGTATAAATTTTACAAATAGTCTAGAGCATTATGAAATTTGCTACGTGTTATTGTCGTATTAATAACATTGTATATTATCATGATTTATGTAAATTGTACAATCTTGTATATTGTATCATTATAGTATACTGTATGTTACAATCTTGTATATTGTATCATTATAGTATACTGTATGTTACAATCTTGTATATTGTATCATTATAGTATACTGTATGTTACAATCTTGTATATTGTATCATTATAGTATACTGTATGTTACAATCTTGTATATTGTATCATTATAGTATACTGTATGTTACAATCTTGTATATTGTATCATTATAGTATACTGTATGTTACAATCTTGTATATTGTATCATTATAGTATACTGTATGTTACAATCTTGTATATTGTATCATTATAGTATACTGTATGTTACAATCTTGTATATTGTATCATTATAGTATACTGTATGTTACACAAGTTGGGCTGGTTAAAGACAGAAGGCCTGAGGAACCCTTTGAAGGCTCGAACGTACACTAAAATGAAGTAAATAAAAATCTCTGTTTAAATTGATTTGTGGAAGAAAATGATGAAATTGTTTCTACAACAACTAAATTCAGGTCAATTATGTTGGTTACGTCTGTTTTTCC
The DNA here is from genome assembly GCF_021130785.1 of Homalodisca vitripennis. NCBI lineage: Eukaryota > Metazoa > Arthropoda > Insecta > Hemiptera > Cicadellidae > Homalodisca > Homalodisca vitripennis. The sequence continues at coordinate 47,916 of NW_025778155.1, forward strand.
ATTATTTTAATAAACATGTCATAATCCATAATATTTTTAAAAGAAAGAAAGAAATTAAAATTGTCACTACATCGTGGTAAGACGGTTAAATGTACAAATTTGCTCGTATTTGGTTATTTTTTTGCAGTGTGGATAGATGTACATATTAAATCAGATAAGGTATCCTAAAGTAGTATATTAGGAGAACTGTTAATGAAACAATATTTCAGACCTATTAAGTCACATAAGAAAATCTATTTTAACATTTTAATAAAATGTAACGAACAGAATATGCAAAAACTGGAGGTCTTGGGTTTGAATCTGAAAACAGTCAAATTGAAAGCAGCCATAACCATTAAAGGGTGTGTGACGTGAAACATTTTGTCATCTGCTTTATTTTAGTGGTTCTTATCTGTCATTGGACATATTTATTACTGTCAGTCTCTCTCCGGACTGTAAGTTATCGTGTCGTATACTTAACATTGGAGTAATCAAACATGTTTCAACAAATTGAAATACTGAAAGCTACAAAAGTTCAACATATATAGCAACATGAGTTTAAAGACTATGTTTACGAGAATTCATACTTTTATAAAAAAATTGCATACGTTGAAAACTTATTATAAGAGTTCCTAAACTATTTACAGAATAACATATTGACTTTTACTTTAATAAATTATAAATCATAATAGTTACCTGAAAACATACCTGGAGACAGGCTCTTACTCAAGTAACCGTTGGGAAAATAAAATATCTTGAATATTTCTGATAAGAGAGAGGCATGTACTGTCACACTCAATTAAAAAAAAAAACCTTAACTTAAACCCAATAAGTTCAAAAATAATGGAAACAATTTTCAAACTATAAAGAAAACTGCAATGATTTTATTACTTTTTATAAAAAAAACATTATTAGTGTTGCTAGTAAAATGATTATTATAAATATAGTTATCACTATTTCAGGAACTAGCCATAACAATGAAATAAACTTAGGGGTTACTACCTCACATCCCGCACGTCCATACATCAACTTAACGTGTTTTATGTCTTGGATGTCCACGGAGTATTACCTCACACCGCACGTCCTTACATCAACTTAACGTGTTTTATGTCTTGGACGTCCACGGAGTATTACCTCACACCGCACGTCCATACATCCACTTGACGTGTTTTATGTCTTGGACGTCCACGGAGTATTACCTTACACCGCACGTCCATACATCCACTTGACGTGTTTTATGTCTTGGACGTCCACGGAGTATTACCTTACACCGCACGTCCATACATCAACTTGACGTGTTTAGTCTTGGACGTCCACGGAGTATTACCTCACACCGCACGTCCATACATCCACTTGACGTGTTTTATGTCTTGGACGTCCACGGAGTATTACCTCACACCGCACGTCCATACATCCACTTGACGTGTTTTATGTCTTGGACGTCCACGGAGTTTTACCTTACACCGCACGTCCATACATCCACTTGACGTGTTTTATGTCTTGGACGTCCACGGAGTATTACCTCACACCGCACGTCCATACATCCACTTGACGTGTTTTTATGTCTTGGACGTCCACGGAGTATTACCTCACACCGCACGTCCATACATCCACTTGACGTGTTTTATGTCTTGGACGTCCACGGAGTATTACCTCACACCGCACGTCAATACATCCACTTGACGTGTTTTATGTTTTAAAGAAAGGATTTGGAAATCATTTGAAATTTAAAAAGAAAATTCTTCTCTGCTTGTGTACAGAAGAGTTGATTTTAGGTCTATTACTGACAGTAATCGCAAATCAAAAAATGTCTCATTCTGTCCCTACACCATCCACATGGCCCCAAAGTTCACATAAAGCCCATAGTTCACCTCTGGTGTCAGCCGAGAACTTGCCCTCACAAAACATGCACAGAGCATCATCTTCTTGGGAAGGAACCTTTCCTGGTGGAGTTTCTAGAGTTGATGAATGCAATGACACCTGTGGTTCAACATCATCTTAATCAGAATCAGCAAACAAATATGTTTTTGCCTTTTCAGAACCAGGAGGGCGAACACGCTTTCCAGTTGAAGAACCACGTCCTCGTCCACGGCTGGTCTGTGGGACAGTCGACGTTGACTTTTTTCTCTTTTTTTTCACTAAGATTATTTTTGTAGGGTGGTGAGGTAATTACAGCAGACAAACTTGCCTTTCTTCCTCTATTGGAAACTTGCTTTCTATCCGTGGAACAGGAAGTAATTGGAATAGGTTGGTGGTAAAGGGCTTTCCATCCACGTCCTTTCTCGGTGAATTTGGTGTTTGATCTATAGCAGAGGAGCATATAGATATATGTAGTTCGTCAGCGTCTGAGCTGGATGCAACCAATAGGTCATGAGTTGCATTTGATGTCGATGGTCTGTTTACAAGTTATTTATGGGTGGACGTTTGCTGAGTTAAGTCAATAGACGTTTGGTAAGCTGAGGATGTTAATGATTCATCAGTTATGTTGGTTGCTGTAGATCCAAGATTGTTTCTATTTGAAGCATCATCAGTCCTTAAAGAACGAGAATTCAAGGTGCTTTCATAGTATATCATTTATAGCTATTTCAGCTCTGGAATAGCATGTAAGCTTTCCCGAATAACTCCATGATATCATAAGCATTTACAGGCCTGTCATGCTGTCTCAGCCACAACCTAACCTCTTCACTGAAGTGGGACTTGAGAGGGCCCATGAAAGTCTTATCTAGGGGCTGAAGTTTGTGAGTCGAATGTGGAGGTAAAGATATAATCGTGATGTGGTTATCTCTAGCTAAATCAATGACGTCAATATTTTGAATGTGGCTATAGTGCCCATCCAAGATTAGAAGTACAGGGCGTTCTTCAGACGGTTTCACTGTGTCAACATAATCATTGAGTAAATATGTTCGTTTTAATCCAACCTGATGGATTCACTGTGAAAATCATTCCTGGTGGGGCATCCTTCTCAAGTTGAATGCTGTGGTTTTTCCTGGGAAATATAACAAAAGGGGGGACAAAGGTACCTGCTACATCCATGGACGCAACAATGCTAATAAGCGAGCCCCTTTCAGCAGATGTAAGGAATCATATCTACCTTTTACCACTTAATCCTATGATTTCTTGGACTTTTGTTTGAACAATAGCAATACCGCTTTCATCTACATTAAAAAATTCTGTCTGGTGTATACTTGTGTTTTTCGAACGTCTTTTCTAGCAGGTCAAAGAAAATGGTAACGTTTTCTTACGACCTGCAAACTGAAGGGTTATTTTTCGTAAATCTCTTCGTTTGAGACCAAATAAAGCGCCTTCCATAGCTAAGCAGTTCTTAACCAACTCATTTTCTATTTCTGGGCACAAAAACGTTGGTCTACCCGGTTTAGTGCTTGATGCAATAATGGGTTGACCATACTTTTCCTTTGATAAACGTTGTAATGTAGTTCTTGGCACATGATTCGTTTTACTCGCTTTTTTCCACCCATTTTTCTTTTTTCTCACAGCATCTATGGCTTCAGCCATGTCATGAGGGTTCCAATTTCTTAGTTTTTTTTTCTTGGCTATGTTGCATTTAACCTGCAACATAATGCCATGCTAACGTAATTTCTAATTTTAACGTAACTTCAGTTTAACTATCCTATCAAAAATAAGTGTGTGACTCAAAAGGGGTCCACTTTAAGGACCTGATAGGGGGCCCACGTTAGGAACGCCACTTTGGTAAAATAAACATGGTCAATAATTTGTAACCATAAAGAGAAACTATTTATAAACTTTATGAAATGATAGCTTATATTATAAGGAATCTAACTATGTAAAGTAATAGTGCTCACCGTTACACTGAAGGCAGGAAAGAAACTTGTAACACACTAAGAAAATATTGCAAACACTCACTTCACAAACAATGGCGAACTAGCTACGCCTGGCGCGAGGCGTTCCATCAGTCACCAATAGGTTACAACGCCTCACAGAAACACAATCCTGGGGCCCACTTTAGGAATCCGGACCCGGATTTGGCTAGTCTCCTCTACTCCAGATGTCCTAACGTTAGTACGTTTCCTACTGCAGTGAAGGTAGTTACAACCATGTACAATAGCTAGAGAGAAGACAGTTTAGCACTATGAATGCAACGAGGATAACAAGCTGTTACCCTTGCTTTCTTTTCGGTACGTTTCCTAAGTGGATCAATGCAAGTGAAGTTACACAGGGAGCACAAATCCAAGCAATTCTATTTGTCACTGTCTCAATATTCCAAAATCCTGTCAAAGCATGAAAGGGTTGATAAACACTTGCTTGCAGCGACAATCTTTTACCAAACGAAACATGTATTTCAGTTCACTGCACGTGAGGTGTATCAAGGTCTGGTGAAGCAAAGCGCAATGGAAAGGCTTCAGGACTTCGAGGCATACAGTTGAAAGTTCAATCATGTCAAGACTTTAAAGCATGTCACTGCTGTAATAAAACTAAAATGTTTCATATAAGTTATAAATTAAGTTTTTGAATTGAAAAAACCTGTAAAAATGTAAATATAAACAAAAAAATCTGATTCAGAATTAGAAGAAGAGGAAATGTATCAATCATACATATTGCACTGAAAAACAAAACCTTGCGCGCCAACTTATTTATGTTAAAGGTATCGAGAGCTACAGTTGGGAGTTCCTCATGGTCCTGTGAGAGGCCACGATGTCTAAGTAATACTATTACAAAATAAATAATACTGTGTTGTGTGAAACTAAGTTTAATATACGTTGTAATTAATAAACATCACCATTTCTCTTAATAAACAGTAATACATTTATATGCTACTGGCAACTTACTTTTGTACCATTAACGATAGTAAGATAAAAATTATTCAAGAAAGTCACATATCATTACTTAGATAATTATAAAGAACTGAGTACAACTAAGTACATAAGTAAGGTTTTAAAAATATATATACTCTCTGGGATAAAAGAAGGAAGAAGATTGTCCTTTAGAGGAGAAGGGTCGTTTATAATTCCTTTAATTAGAGGGTCCATTAAGAGTCGCCTCACAAGACTCGGAGTAACGCCAACTGCTATGTTTAAATATGTGGGGCTTCTTTATTGTTACAAATTTTCTTGTAATAACGTAATATAGTAATCACACTGAAATATATGCAATTGTATAATCTATCAAAAAGAATATTATTTTGATTGATTTAAACATGATAAACAGCCTGATATCCTCGCTGCATTCATTGTGTTGAACTGTCTTCTCTCTAGCTATAGTACATGTATGTTGTCTCTAACTTCACAGCAGTAGGAAACGTACCGACAAGAGAGCAACGGTAACAGCTTGATATTCACGCTGCATTCATTGCGTTTAACTGTCTTCTCTCCAGCTATAGTACATGAATGTTGTCTCTAACTGCACAGCAGTAGGAAACGTACCGACAAGAAAGCAACGGTAACAGCTTGACATCCACGCTGCATTCATTGCGTTGAACTGTCTTCTCTCTAGCTATAGTATATGTATGTTGTCTCTAACTTCACTGCAGTAGGAAACGTACCGACAAGAGAGCAAGAGTAACAGCTTGACATCCACGCTGCATTCATTGCGTTGAACTGTCTTCTCTCTAGCTATAGTAAATGTATGTTGTCTCTAACTTCACAGCAGTAGGAAACGTACCGACAAGAAAGCAAGGGTAACAGCTTGACATCCACGCTGCATTCATTGCCTTGAACTGTCTTCTCTCTAGCTATAGTATATGTATGTTGTCTCTAACTTCACAGCAGTAGGAAACGTACCGACAAGAAAGCAACGGTAACAGCTTGACATCCACGCTGCATTCATTGCGTTGAACTGTCTTCTCTCTAGCTATAGTAAATGTATGTTGTCTCTAACTTCACTGCAGTAGGAAACGTACCGACAAGAAAGCAACGGTAACAGCTTGACATCCACGCTGCATTCATTGCGTTGAACTGTCTTCTCTCTAGCTATAGTATATGTATGTTGTCTCTAACTTCACTGCAGTAGGAAACGTACCGACAAGAGAGCAAGAGTAACAGCTTGACATCCACGCTGCATTCATTGCGTTGAACTGTCTTCTCTCCAGCTATAGTACATGAATGTTGTCTCTAACTGCACAGCAGTAGGAAACGTACCGACAAGAGAGCAAGAGTAACAGCTTGACATCCACGCTGCATTCATTGCGTTGAACTGTCTTCTTTCTAGCTATAGTACATGTATGTTGTCTCTAACTTCACAGCAGTAGGAAAACGTACCGACAAGAGAGCAAGAGTAACAGCTTGACATCCACGCTGCATTCATTGCGTTGAACTGTCTTCTTTCTAGCTATAGTACATGTATGTTGTCTCTAACTTCACTGCAGTAGGAAACGGACCGACAAGAAAGCAAGGGTAACAGCTTGATATCCTCGTTGCATTCATGGTGTTAAAATGTCTTCTCTCTATCTATTGTATATGTATGATGTAACTACCTTCACTGCAATAGAAAACGTACCGACAAGAGAGCAAGAGTAACAGCTTGACATCCACGCTGCATTCATTGCGTTGAACTGTCTTCTCTCCAGCTATAGTATATGTATGTTGTCTCTAACTTCACTGCAGTAGGAAACGTACCGACAAGAGAGCAAGAGTAACAGCTTGACATCCACGCTGCATTCATTGCGTTGAACTGTCTTCTCTCCAGCTATAGTATATATGTATGTTGTCTCTAACTTCACTGCAGTAGGAAACGTACCGACAAGAGAGCAAGAGTAACAGCTTGACATCCACGCTGCATTCATTGCGTTGAACTGTCTTCTCTCCAGCTATAGTACATGAATGTTGTCTCTAACTGCACAGCAGTAGGAAACGTACCGACAAGAAAGCAACGGTAACAGCTTGACATCCACGCTGCATTCATTGCGTTGAACTGTCTTCTCTCTAGCTATAGTATATGTATGTTGTCTCTAACTTCACTGCAGTAGGAAACGTACCGACAAGAGAGCAAGAGTAACAGCTTGACATCCACGCTGCATTCATTGCGTTGAACTGTCTTCTCTCTAGCTATAGTAAATGTATGTTGTCTCTAAATTCACTGCAGTAGGAAACGTACCGACAAGAGAGCAAGAGTAACAGCTTGACATCCACGCTGCATTCATTGCGTTGAACTGTCTTCTCTCTAGCTATAGTACATGTATGTTGTCTCTAACTTCACTGCAGTAGGAAACGTACCGACAAGAGAGCAAGAGTAACAGCTTGACATCCACGCTGCATTCATTGTGTTGAACTGTCTTCTCTCTAGCTATAGTACATGTATGTTGTCTCTAACTTCACTGCAGTAGGAAACGTACCGACAAGAAAGCAAGGGTAACAGCTTGACATCCACGCTGCATTCATTGCCTTGAACTGTCTTCTCTCTAGCTATAGTATATGTATGTTGTCTCTAACTTCACAGCAGTAGGAAACGTACCGACAAGAAAGCAACGGTAACAGCTTGACATCCACGCTGCATTCATTGCGTTGAACTGTCTTCTCTCTAGCTATAGTAAATGTATGTTGTCTCTAACTTCACTGCAGTAGGAAACGTACCGTCAAGAAAGCAACGGTAACAGCTTGACATCCACGCTGCATTCATTGCGTTGAACTGTCTTCTCTCTAGCTATAGTATATGTATGTTGTCTCTAACTTCACTGCAGTAGGAAACGTACCGACAAGAGAGCAAGAGTAACAGCTTGACATCCACGCTGCATTCATTGCGTTGAACTGTCTTCTCTCCAGCTATAGTACATGAATGTTGTCTCTAACTGCACAGCAGTAGGAAACGTACCGACAAGAGAGCAAGAGTAACAGCTTGACATCCACGCTGCATTCATTGCGTTGAACTGTCTTCTTTCTAGCTATAGTACATGTATGTTGTCTCTAACTTCACAGCAGTAGGAAACGTACCGACAAGAGAGCAAGAGTAACAGCTTGACATCCACGCTGCATTCATTGCGTTGAACTGTCTTCTTTCTAGCTATAGTACATGTATGTTGTCTCTAACTTCACTGCAGTAGGAAACGGACCGACAAGAAAGCAAGGGTAACAGCTTGATATCCTCGTTGCATTCATGGTGTTAAAATGTCTTCTCTCTATCTATTGTATATGTATGATGTAACTACCTTCACTGCAATAGAAAACGTACCGACAAGAGAGCAAGAGTAACAGCTTGACATCCACGCTGCATTCATTGCGTTGAACTGTCTTCTCTCCAGCTATAGTATATGTATGTTGTCTCTAACTTCACTGCAGTAGGAAACGTACCGACAAGAGAGCAAGAGTAACAGCTTGACATCCACGCTGCATTCATTGCGTTGAACTGTCTTCTCTCCAGCTATAGTATATGTATGTTGTCTCTAACTTCACTGCAGTAGGAAACGTACCGACAAGAGAGCAAGAGTAACAGCTTGACATCCACGCTGCATTCATTGCGTTGAACTGTCTTCTCTCCAGCTATAGTACATGAATGTTGTCTCTAACTGCACAGCAGTAGGAAACGTACCGACAAGAAAGCAACGGTAACAGCTTGACATCCACGCTGCATTCATTGCGTTGAACTGTCTTCTCTCTAGCTATAGTATATGTATGTTGTCTCTAACTTCACTGCAGTAGGAAACGTACCGACAAGAGAGCAAGAGTAACAGCTTGACATCCACGCTGCATTCATTGCGTTGAACTGTCTTCTCTCTAGCTATAGTAAATGTATGTTGTCTCTAACTTCACTGCAGTAGGAAACGTACCGACAAGAAAGCAACGGTAACAGCTTGACATCCACGCTGCATTCATTGCGTTGAACTGTCTTCTCTCTAGCTATAGTATATGTATGTTGTCTCTAAATTCACTGCAGTAGGAAACGTACCGACAAGAGAGCAAGAGTAACAGCTTGACATCCACGCTGCATTCATTGCGTTGAACTGTCTTCTCTCTAGCTATAGTACATGTATGTTGTCTCTAACTTCACTGCAGTAGGAAACGTACCGACAAGAGAGCAAGAGTAACAGCTTGACATCCACGCTGCATTCATTGTGTTGAACTGTCTTCTCTCTAGCTATAGTACATGTATGTTGTCTCTAACTTCACTGCAGTAGGAAACGTACCGACAAGAAAGCAAGGGTAACAGCTTGACATCCACGCTGCATTCATTGTGTTGAACTGTCTTCTCTCTAGCTATAGTACATGTATGTTGTCTCTAACTTCACTGCAGTAGGAAACGTACCGACAAGAAAGCAAGGGTAACAGCTTGACATCCACGCTGCATTCATTGTGTTGAACTGTCTTCTCTCTAGCTATAGTACATGTATGTTGTCTCTAACTTCACTGCAGTAGGAAACGTACCGACAAGAAAGCAAGGGTAACAGCTTGACATCCACGCTGCATTCATTGCGTTGAACTGTCTTCTCTCTAGCTATAGTATATGTATGTTGTCTCTAACTTCACTGCAGTAGGAAACGTACCGACAAGAGAGCAAGAGTAACAGCTTGACATCCACGCTGCATTCATTGCGTTGAACTGTCTTCTCTCCAGCTATAGTACATGAATGTTGTCTCTAACTGCACAGCAGTAGGAAAACGTACCGACAAGAGAGCAAGAGTAACAGCTTGACATCCACGCTGCATTCATTGCGTTGAACTGTCTTCTTTCTAGCTATAGTACATGTATGTTGTCTCTAACTTCACAGCAGTAGGAAACGTACCGACAAGAGAGCAAGAGTAACAGCTTGACATCCACGCTGCATTCATTGCGTTGAACTGTCTTCTTTCTAGCTATTGTATATGTATGATGTAACTACCTTCACTGCAATAGAAAACGTACCGACAAGAGAGCAAGGGTAACAGCTTGACATCCACGCTGCATTCATTGCGTTGAACTGTCTTCTCTCCAGCTATAGTATATGTATGTTGTCTCTAACTTCACTGCAGTAGGAAACGTACCGACAAGAAAGCAAGGGTAACAGCTTGACATCCACGCTGCATTCATTGCGTTGAACTGTCTTCTCTCTAGCTATAGTATATGTATGTTGTCTCTAACTTCACTGCAGTAGGAAACGTACCGACAAGAGAGCAAGAGTAACAGCTTGACATCCACGCTGCATTCATTGCGTTGAACTGTCTTCTCTCCAGCTATAGTATATGTATGTTGTCTCTAACTTCACTGCAGTAGGAAACGTACCGACAAGAGAGCAAGAGTAACAGCTTGACATCCACGCTGCATTCATTGCGTTGAACTGTCTTCTCTCCAGCTATAGTACATGAATGTTGTCTCTAACTGCACAGCAGTAGGAAACGTACCGACAAGAAAGCAACGGTAACAGCTTGACATCCACGCTGCATTCATTGCGTTGAACTGTCTTCTCTCTAGCTATAGTATATGTATGTTGTCTCTAACTTCACTGCAGTAGGAAACGTACCGACAAGAGAGCAAGAGTAACAGCTTGACATCCACGCTGCATTCATTGCGTTGAACTGTCTTCTCTCTAGCTATAGTAAATGTATGTTGTCTCTAACTTCACTGCAGTAGGAAACGTACCGACAAGAAAGCAACGGTAACAGCTTGACATCCACGCTGCATTCATTGCGTTGAACTGTCTTCTCTCTAGCTATAGTATATGTATGTTGTCTCTAAATTCACTGCAGTAGGAAACGTACCGACAAGAGAGCAAGAGTAACAGCTTGACATCCACGCTGCATTCATTGCGTTGAACTGTCTTCTCTCTAGCTATAGTACATGTATGTTGTCTCTAACTTCACTGCAGTAGGAAACGTACCGACAAGAGAGCAAGAGTAACAGCTTGACATCCACGCTGCATTCATTGTGTTGAACTGTCTTCTCTCTAGCTATAGTACATGTATGTTGTCTCTAACTTCACTGCAGTAGGAAACGTACCGACAAGAAAGCAAGGGTAACAGCTTGACATCCACGCTGCATTCATTGTGTTGAACTGTCTTCTCTCTAGCTATAGTACATGTATGTTGTCTCTAACTTCACTGCAGTAGGAAACGTACCGACAAGAAAGCAAGGGTAACAGCTTGACATCCACGCTGCATTCATTGTGTTGAACTGTCTTCTCTCTAGCTATAGTACATGTATGTTGTCTCTAACTTCACAGCAGTAGGAAACGTACCGACAAGAGAGCAACGGTAACAGCTTGATATCCACGCTGCATTCATTGCGTTGAACTGTCTTCTCTCTAGCTATAGTACATGTATGTTGTCTCTAACTGCACAGCAGTAGGAAACGTACCGACAAGAGAGCAACGGTAACAGCTTGACATCCACGCTGCATTCATTGCGTTGAACTGTCTTCCCTCTAGCTATAGTAAATGTATGTTGTCTCTAACTTCACTGCAGTAGGAAACGTACCGACAAGAGAGCAAGAGTAACAGCTTGACATCCACGCTGCATTCATTGCCTTGAACTGTCTCCTCTCTAGCTATAGTACATGTATGTTGTCTCTAACTTCACAGCAGTAGGAAACGTACCGACAAGAAAGCAAGGGTAACAGCTTGACATCCACGCTGCATTCATTGCGTTGAACTGTCTTCTCTCTAGCTATAGTACATGTATGTTGTCTCTAACTTCACTGCAGTAGGAAACGTACCGACAAGAGAGCAACGGTAACAGCTTGACATCCACGCTGCATTCATTGCGTTGAACTGTCTTCTCTCTAGCTATAGTACATGTATGTTGTCTCTAACTTCACTGCAGTAGGAAACGTACCGACAAGAAAGCAAGGGTAACAGCTTGACATCCACGCTGCATTCATTGCGTTGAACTGTCTTCTCTCTAGCTATAGTACATGTATGTTGTCTCTAACTTCACTGCAGTAGGAAACGTACCGACAAGAGAGCAACGGTAACAGCTTGATATCCACGCTGCATTCATTGTGTTGAACTGTCTTCTCTCTAGCTATAGCACATGAATGTTGTCTCTAACTTCACAGCAGTAGGAAACGTACCGACAAGAGAGCAACGGTAACAGCTTGACATCCACGCTGCATTCATTGCGTTGAACCGTCTTCGCTCTAGCTATAGTACATGTATGTTGTCTCTAACTTCACAGCAGTAGGAAACGTACCGACAAGAAAGCAAGGGTAACACCTTGATATCCTCGTTGCATTCATGGTGGTGAACTGTCTTCTTTCTAGCTATAGTACATGTATGTTGTCTCTAACTTCACAGCAGTAGGAAACGTACCGACAAGAGAGCAAGAGTAACAGCTTGACATCCACGCTGCATTCATTGCGTTGAACTGTCTTCTTTCTAGCTATAGTACATGTATGTTGTCTCTAACTTCACTGCAGTAGGAAACGGACCGACAAGAGAGCAAGAGTAACAGCTTGACATCCACGCTGCATTCATTGCGTTGAACTGTCTTCTTTCTAGCTATAGTACATGTATGTTGTCTCTAACTTCACAGCAGTAGGAAACGTACCGACAAGAGAGCAAGAGTAACAGCTTGACATCCACGCTGCATTCATTGCGTTGAACTGTCTTCTTTCTAGCTATAGTACATGTATGTTGTCTCTAACTTCACTGCAGTAGGAAACGGACCGACAAGAAAGCAAGGGTAACAGCTTGATATCCTCGTTGCATTCATGGTGTTAAAATGTCTTCTCTCTATCTATTGTATATGTATGATGTAACTACCTTCACTGCAATAGAAAACGTACCGACAAGAAAGCAAGAGTAACAGCTTGATATCCTCGTTACATTCATGGTGTTGAACTGTCTTCTCTCCAGCTATTGTATATGTATTATGTAACTACCTTCACTGCAGTAGGAAACGTACCAACAAGAAAGCAAGGGTAACAGCTTCAAAGCAACTTTGGAATAAAAAGACCTAATTGAAAGTTATGACCTACAGGGGAAGGAAGAGGAAAAAGGTAAAGATATATTTTCTGAGTGGCCAATCAAAAACCAGTTGACAGTTCTCTCTTCCGTAACTCAAAAGTTATTTATATTTTTGACATGTTTTCGAGTTCAATGAGTTAAACATGTTTGACAAAAACCAACTTTTACAAGAATCGTTGTAATATATCTTAAAAGGAACAAAAACTCCCCTATCTAGAGGCTGGAGTTTGTGGCTAGTATGGGGTGGTATTGTTAACATTCTCCCTTGCTAGTTCAATGGCCTGAATAGAAATATGGGACTCATGGTTATCCATGATAATCAATACCTTATCATTCTGGCTTGGTTTCACGTGCTTAATAAAATGATTTAAAAATTCTACAATGACGTCAGTGTTGGACCAGCCAGAAATGTGGCAAGTACCGATACTTCCAGGCGGGGCTCCATGAAGCATGTGGTTTTTGAAATTTTTTTGAGGGAATAAAAAAAACTGGTGGAATTGAATTTCCTACTGCATTATACATGCAAGCATTATTGTGTTGAATCCTCTTTCAGTTGAGGTAATCCCTCCTACCTGTTTCAGTTTCTTTGCGGCAATAACCTTTGGAGGAGTGTGAACAGAAGATACTCCCGTCTCGTCCATATTGTAAATATTTTCTTTAAAATGTGCTGGCGTAAATTTATATTTGGCCAGCACACTTTCCTACTTGTCGAAAAACAACTGAACAATCGGTTTATTAAAACCTGATGCACGAGCAATACTCGTAGGTCTTGGAGTTCTTAGCGACAACTCCTGGTTTCGTTTGCGGAAATCGACAAGCCATTGCTCTCTCCATCTTGGCAACTGACATCCCAAGATTTTGAATACTTTTTGTCATTAGACATTTCTCAAACTGATATGCCAGCTTCTTCAAATCTTGTTTTGTTAATCCGTAGTGCATAGAGCTGGCAGTTAATAGATAATCCCGCAGACAGATCTCTTCTTCCTCAGAAAAGACTTGATGGATTGAACTGTTATTTTTGTATAACAACATGTGAAACGAACTCAAATCCATGGACAGAAATAAAAACTAAACATAGACTTTTTCCTGCTACACAAAAAAAACACTCAAGCGAAAATAAAATACCCCCAGCAGCCAAAAACAAGCTCCCACACAAACCAAAAAGAAAAAATAATTATAAATTGAAAACCTCACCCCGTCATGATGAAACCCATAACTTCCCAAAAAACCTAAGATCTCCTCTGACCAAAATTTCCCACTTCGAGTCTAATATATATACAACCGCATGTGTAACTGACTGACTGACTCACGTATACTAATTCTAACCTACTTCCAGATGAGTTAGAGACTTGAAATTTGGTACACAGATAGCTTTCCACGTGTAACCACCAGGAAAATCCCGAAAAGTGAGAATTTTTCATTTTCAACCCCTCAAAAAAATTCCCAAAAAATCGCGCATTCTTCACCCCTGCAGGCATTTTTTGTAAGGCCCGATAGCGGCGAACCGTTTGAGCTAGCTCGGATCTGACGGAAAATTCATGGTCAGGAATGAAGTGAACTACAAAAAAGGTCTAATGACTTTTTTGCTCTATCTTCCATGGTTAAGCGACAAAACGCTCGAACATTTGAAATTCCAGAGATTTTTTTCGATAAAAATAATGTTTCAAGCCCGATTAGCGGCCGAACCGTTGGTCGTAGCTCAAATCTGATTGACCCATCAAATTAGCAAATTGCGCGATCTACAGAAAAGGTCCAGTAATCTTTTGTCCTATCTCGATTGGTTTGGCCGAAAAAACGTGATTATGTACAATTTTGTTGTAACTTTTAGCGAAAACTTTTGTTTTTGGGGTCGATAGCGGCGAAACCATTGGTCGGAGGTCAAAATAAGACCAACGTTTTATTTAGGAAATAAGATGACCTACAAAAAAGGTCCAGTGACTTTTTACTATATTTCCCTTAGTTTGACCGCAAAACGCGATTAAGTGAAAATATTGGACATTTTCGCCTAAAAATTTACATTCCGGGCTTGATAGCGGCTAAACGGTTGGGTCGTAACTCAAAACAAATTTTAAACGGGATTTAGGAAATCACGTGATCTACAGAAGAGAAGGTATGCAGACTTTTTTGGGTCTCGCCCAATCGTGGTGAGCTGTACTACCTGCGGATGCTCCTGATGTCCACGCCTTGCCGAGGCTACTCTGACCTCCTGTCACGAGGTGGTCCTGGATGCCGCACGTTTCAGGAGGTCTGTCGTCATCTCGGCTTGGTGGAGGATGAAGATGAGCACCGCGAAGCACTGCGCGAAGCCTCTGAGTTTATGGTAGCTACAAGGCTGCGTTCATTCTTTGTGCTCCTCTGCAACATGGGTGCTCCCGCAGCTCTTCTGTGGGACGCGTTCCGCGACACACTATGCGAGGACCACTTGGAAAGAAACCCGCTTGACCCAGAAAAAACATACAAACTGTCTTTAATTGAAATCGATCGAAGTCTACGTCGACAGGGATTATCTTTGGTGGAATGTGGTCTCCCCGATGTGCAGGATGACACGACTGAACTGGGAAGGGAGCTGTTGGACTATGGCGAGAACCAACAGCGGGCCATTGTCGAGGATTGGGAACCAAAACTCTCACAAGATCAGAGACGCGTTCTACAACACGTTCGTTCCCTTCTCGACAACCCCGGTGACCGCCGAACTTCTAGGGTCATCTTCCTTGACGGTCCCGGGGGATATGGAAAAACATCCCTCCTTCGTGTCATACTGGCACACGTGCGTAGTGGTCGGCAGGTTGCACTAGCCGTCGCCAGTTCGGGCATTGCTGCCGGGAATATGCCGGGTGGCTCAACAGCCATAGCATGTTTCGGCTTCCGCTCGATCTCGGCGACGGAAACTGGCGTGTGGAACATAACCAACGGATCCCAGCGCGCGGAACTGATCAGAGCCGCACAGCTCATCGTCTTTGACGAAGCCCCAATGGCCCATCGCTACATCTTTGAGATCCTCGACCGCTCACTTCGAGATCTCATGAACCGCGAATGAGCCATTTCGGAGGAAAGATCTTTCTGTGCTCTGGGGACTTCCGGCAGATCGCACCCGTTGTTGTAAAAAGCACGGACGGCAGCTGCCGTTGCGTGCGTTTCTCTTCGGGCCTCGCGTCTGTGGCGACTGTTCCGCATCTTCTCTCTCTGACCACACCACACAGGACGAGCAGTTCCGTTGACTACTCCGACTTCCTTCTCGCAGTAGGCAACGGCACTGTTCCGTCCACAACTTTCGGGGAGGGCAAAGAGAGTGGCGCTCTTATTCCTCTGACCGGAGTAAATTACGTTACTTCTCTACAAGCCCTAATCTCCAAAGTCTTCCCTGTTGAAGTCCTCCGCGATCCCGATCAGTGTGCTCGTCGCGCGATCCTCTCTACATGAATGTGAATGTCAAGGAAATCAACGACATCATCCTAGACTCCGTTGACGGTCGCCTTCATGAGTTGAGAAGCGCCGACTCTGTGGACACTGAGAACGATGATCATCTTGGCGTCGAAGTTCCTCTGCTAAACCAGGCTACAGGCAAGGGTATTCCAGATCACGTACTGCGACTTAAGATCGGTTCAGTGTGTCTAATCATGAGGAATCTTAACAATCGCCGATGGACTCGTTAACGGCACTAAGGTCATTGTGACGGCTATAACCAACCGGTTGGTCACCGTCAGACGCCCTCACGACGCGCAACCTAGCGGCATTCCTAGAATAATGTTTAGGTTCGCGATCGTTGAAGGTTCGCCGTTACTTGTACGTCGACGTCAGTTTCCTCTGATGCTGGCATACTCGAATGACCGGTCACAAGAGCCAAGGTCAGACAATCGATCTTGTCGGAGTCGATCTTCGCACTGACTGTTTTACCCACGGCCAGTTGTACGTCCCTGTTAAGTAGAGTTCGACGCCCAGAAGACATCGTGGTCCTTGTCCGTCCAGATAGGGTATGCGATGAAGTCGCCTACGCGAAGAACATCGTGTACAGCGAACTTCTTTAGTAAACCTGATTGACACTGGCAGTAGGCTAGGGGACCTGCCCAAACAAAACTCCCCGTCGTGATTGACTAGGCAGTAGGCTAGGGGGCCTGCCTAAACAAAACTCCCCGTCGTGATTGACTAGGCAGTAGGCTAGGGGGCCTGCCGAAACAAAACTCCCCGTCGTGATTGAGACTGGCAGTAGGCTAGAGGGCCTGCCAAAACAAAACTCCTCGTCGGTGTAAATAGGTTTTCCGTAAACATGTAAATATATAAAACTCCTCGTTCTGATTCATAAGGGCAGTAGGCAAGAGGGCCTGCCAAAACAAAACTCCTCGTCGGTGAAATAGGTTTTCCGTAAATATGTAAATATATAAAACTCCCCGTTCTGATTCATAAGGCAGTAGGCAAGAGGGCCTGCCAAAAACAAAACTCCTCGTCTGTGTAAATAAGTTTACTGTAAAATATGTAAATATATGGTCTCTACGTTTGCCGGCCTCCCCGTGGCGAGACTGGATAATGTCATGCATGCATTTAAAGCATTGACAAACTAACGGGCAAACAACATTATCAACAATAATAAGTTATTACCAACTCATTTGACACATGTATATACACAACTAAATATGCAAATTTTCACACGATATGAGAGAACATCATTAACCAACGATAGCTGTAATTCTGTTAATAATATATGGTCTCTGTGTTTGCCGGCCTCCCCGTGGCGAGACTGGATATGTCATGCATGCATTTAAAGCATTGACAAACTAACGGGCAAACAACATTATCAACAATAATAAGTTATTACCAACTCATTTGACACATTTATATACACAACTAAATATGCAAATTTTCACACAACGATATGAAGAACATCATTAACCAACGCTAGCTGTAATTCTGTTAATAATATATGGTCTCTGTGTTTGCCGGCCTCTCCCGTGGCGAGACTGGATATGTTATGCATGCTTTAAAGCATTGAAAAACTAACGGCAAACAACATTGTCAACAATAATATGTTATTACCAACTTATTTGACACAACTAAATATGCAAATTTGCACACGATATGAGGACAACATCATTAACCAACGATAGCTGTAATTCTGTTAATAATATATGGTCTCTGTGTTTGCCGGCCTCCCCGTGGCGAGACTGGATATGTCATGCATGCATTTAAAGCATTGACAAACTAAACGGGCAAACAACATTATCAACAATAATAAGTTATTACCAACTCATTTGACACATGTATATACACAACTAAATATGCAAATTTTCACACGATATGAGAGAACATCATTAACCAACGCTAGCTGTAATTCTGTTAATAATATATGGTATCTGTGTTTGCCGCCTCCCCGTGGCGAGACTGGATACGTTATGCTTGCATTTCAAGCATTGACAAACTAACGGGCAAACAACAATTTTATCAACTAAAAGTTACTTGCAACTAATTTGACATAAGTATAGCCACAGCTAAATCTCCCAACTTGCACACATGTTGCTAGAACAATATTAGTTAATGTGGTAATAACATATGGAGACAACAATAACAATGAGACTAAATAAACCACGCAAAAATTGAAACCATTGGTGAACTAACACGCAATCACAAGTACAACAACAACTTTTAATACCAATAAGTACACATGTATAAACCAGTAAATATTTCTAATTACAAACGAAATTGTTCCACTAAGAGGTATCAACTTTAATCACATTTCTCTACATCTTTTAAAAGTATTTTCCGGCCTCTTCGCATTGAGATTAGATATATAATACTAATGTAAGAAGCATTGGTGAACCACGGGATCAAAAACAAAAGTTTTGCCTCCAATTGCTATTCATCTAATTTTCTTTATTTCAACGGCCTATATGTTTATATTTAATTGGCCATATTTTGTACTTGGGGAGATACATTATAAACCATCCTTTATTTCCAGCTTTCTCGAGATTAAGTTACTTCTAAATTATTTATAATATTATTTTATATTTGCCTGCTTAACTGTTATGATACCAAATAGAGGTTACTAAATAAAGACGTGATTTTTTAACCAACGGTCAAATAGAATAATTTGAATCACATTCCTAACAAGCCTGACAACCTCGTATGACATTAAATATATCATTCGCTAACCAACGCACTAATAAGTTGTCTGACCTACAGTTATTAAGAATGAACCTTATTACAAATGCTCGGACTTAACCTGTTCCCGAATACGCTTATCCTTGAAATTGCTAACAACCCTACTTAGGGGCCTGGGGCGTAGCCCCCAGCGAGCCGAAGGCGAGTCTGTTGGTATAATGGGTGACAGCCATGCCCGTTTTATTGCAGGACTGGTAAAAAATATAACCGGCTCCTCAACCTCGGTCAGTGGCATATGCATGCCCGGCGCGGGGCTGCTTGACATCGTGAATCAAACACCACATCGGCCTGGTTCCCACTGCCAGGTGTTAATTGCTGGAACCAACGACTTGGCAGTGGGAGAGCAACATAACATTTACCGCCACCTGGAAGCTCACATCACCGCCAGACCAGCCAACACTGAGCTGGCCCTTGTCACTCTGCCGTACAGACATGACCTGCGAGCTGACCACCCCATCCACGATGAGACCGTGCTCGTGAATGCCTACATGGAAGAACTGGCGGCTCGGTACAACGCCCGAGTGATTAACTTCAATGAGATCGGCCGTAGGCACTTCACGAAGCACGGTCAACATCTATCAATGCGGGGCAAGCGACTACTGGCGGGGTTGATTGTGAAGAGCCTCGCATCGCAGAAACCCGCTCGGACAACATCCAGGATGCCTGCGCCGCCGCCTGACCATATGACTGGCCCAGCCACCTCCGCTCCGCCCGCTGCCATCCCCATGTCTGCTGCGACCAATGGAGAGTCGGCTGTCGCCCCTCAACAGAGACTGAACCATCAGCACATCACCTACGCGGAAGCAGCTAGGGGATCGCCCACGTTGGGCAGTGATGTGCAAAAGGGACGCTCTCCGGCTTCAAAAAACTTGACAATGTCACACTGTACGAAGCAGACCTAGGCATGACTTCGGATCCAGTCTTGCAGCAAAAAAATGACCGAAATCAAAATTTTCAAAAACCTCAAAAAATTCAAAACTCAAATTCAAGAAAAAAATTAAATTGGTTCACCAAAACGCTCAGATTGCAACAAACAAAATTGATGAATTGGCTTTAATGTGCGAAGAGCAAACACCAGATGTGTTTATAGTCTCTGAGCACGGATTTTCCCCTGAAACAATCCACCTTTTCAAAATTCCAAATTATTTTTTGGCAAAATATTTCTGTCGAACAAGCTTCAAAGGGGGTGGTGTGGCAATCTTTTTGAAAGAATTTTCCAAATTTGAACCTTTCAAAATTAACTGCAGTGCTGACATGGATTTTGAAGCCGATGGCATCAAAATCAATTCCAATTATTTCGGTAAAATAACAGTCATTGGGATGTACAGATCCCCCAATGGCTGTATTAACTCCTTTTTTGAAAAACTAGAACAGCTCTTGAATTTTATTTTTTCAAACTCAATGAAGTTTCTCATAATCGGCGACCTCAACATTAATGTAATGGACCTCACCGACCCCCTCACCCAGCGGCTGCGCGATATTCTGAACTCCTTCAACCTAAATTGGTCTGTGAATTCACCAACACGAGTGACCGCTACGACGAGCACAGCCATCGACAATGTGATCACCAACATTCATGGCACCACGGTCTCTGTTTTAAACACTGCGATCTCTGACCACTTTGCGCAGGAGGTCCTGGTTCATGGATGCAAGCTGGAAAATCAAAACCCAAAATATAAAATTGCAAGATCTGTCAATTTTCAAAACATTTGCCGACTGAATAAATTGCTGGAGCGCGAGTCTTGGGCATTTTTAAATGAGTTTGAGAATGTTGAGGACAGGTTTCAAGCTTTCAGTAATAGTTTCAATTATTATTTGGATGTTGCTTGTCCGTTTAAAAAAAACTAAACAAAAATCAAAAACCACGGAAAAATGGCTGGTTGACTAAAGGAATTCTTATATCTCGAGACAAGCTTAAATTCTACCACAACATTTTTATTCGAACCCAAAACGAAGATTTCAAAACTTTCTTTAGAACATACCGCAGGATCTATAGAAAAGTCATACGAGCCGCCAAAGCCTATGACGTCAATAGAGCCTTAGGTAATTGTGAAAATTTCTCAAAAACTGCTTGGAAAATTATTAACAATCTTTCTTGAGATACAAATTCAAAAAAGTCTTCCCAACCGATTGCAATCAAAATTGAAAACAAAATTTACGAAGATCAATTTCAAGTGGCTAACCAATTCAATAAATACTTCTCTACCGTGGCTACAATGAACTCGTCATTTAAAGAATCTCAGTCACACGGAAGAGAAGTCAGTGATCCAGTTGCATCCATGGCCCTGGCCCCTGTGTGGGAGGGGGAGGTAGCAAATGTCATACAGAGGCTGAACACAAAAAAAAAAACCAGTGACGCCAATGGGATGTCAGTATGGCTACTCAAACGTTGCTATAAGCACATTTTGAGACCGCTCACAAAATTGATCAATTTCTCATTTGAAACTGGAAATTTTTCCATCTTCTTTAAAGACTGCCAAAGTCATTCCGATTTTCAAAAAAGACGATCCTTGCCTCGCAAGCAACTATCGTCCAATCTCAATTCTTCCTGTGTTCAGCAAAATTTTTGAAAAATTATTCTATGAAATACTGGAAAGCTTTCTAGAAAAAAACAAAATTCTGAATCCAGAACAATTTGGATTTCGAAAAAACAAATCCACAATTGACGCGGTGAATAGCCTTCTGGACCATGTTGTCGATGGACTGGAAGGTCGTGAACATGTGCTAAGCATATTCCTCGATCTTTCCAAAGCCTTTGACTGTGTGCATCACGGGACACTGCTGCAACAGTTAGAAAAATGTGGCGTCCGGGGTCTCCCACATTTATGGCTCACGTCTTATCTAAAAGATCGAGATCAGCGTGTGATGATCTCGAGCGTCGTTTCCAGCAAAATAAAAATGGCTCATGGTGTCCCTCAGGGATCTATCCTTGGACCTCTCCTTTTCCTGATTTATGTCTGTAGATTGAACTCAGTGATCCAACTTGGGGCACTGGTTCAATATGCTGACGACACGACTCTCTGTTTCATAACATCCGAGTGGTAGATTTCAATAAAATTGGGCGGAGGCATTTTACGAAGCACGGTCAACATCTCTCAATGCGGGGCAAGCGGATACTGGCGGGGATGTTAGTGTCGAGCCTCGCACTCCTGAGACCCACTCCTTCGAGACTCCGGGAGTCTGCGTCACCGCCACGTATCCTCGCTGCTATAATAATAATCATAATAATCATAATCTCTTTATTGCATTTTTTAAACAATATAACATTGTATCGCAATCGTCATAAGCAAAAATAAATAGTCCTAACTATACCTTCATACACATTCACACTTACGGTATGTGTTGCTCCAGATCCAAAGCAAACATACACATACCGACTCCAGATCGAGAGCAAACACATATAAACTGATTATTTAAAGACAGTGCAAATTTAGACCTCCCAGCGGCTCGTCATGAATTTATCGACAGAATAAAACGCTTTTGACACCAAAAGGCATTTGAGACGAGTTTTTAATTGATTTTGATTGATGGAATATTTTACACTCTCAGGGAGCTTGTTGATGAGTCTGACACCAACTTGTTGCGGGAGGTGTTGTGATAACGTCAATCTGTATTGGCTAGTTCGAAAATTGTCCCTGCCTCTTGTCCCATATTGGTGAACGTTACCGCCACGAACCAAATCACACTTTGATTTGCAGTATGTGACCACCTCAAGAATGTAGAGGCAGGGCAGAGTCAGCAACCCCAACTCCCTGAAAGATTCCCTACACGACTCTCTATAATTCAGCTTTGCAATGATTCTGATTGCTCTTTTTGGAGCTTGAAAACTCTTTCCATTTTGTTTCTGGCACAACCTCCCCAGAGTCTCACTCCATACGCAAAGTGTGGGTGGATTAAGCCGAAATAGGCCATTTTTAAAACTCTGAGGGAACAAAACTTTGCTAAACGCCGCAAGGCATATATACCTGAGGCTACTCTAGCACATACATTGTCCACATGATCAGCCCAGGTCAGTCCACTATCTAGGAACATTCCCAAAAACTTTGTGGAATCAGTTTTCCTCTAAACAAACATCATCCACAAACACAGCAGGGTGCGCTGTGTGATCATTTTGTCGAAGGCTAAAATGTATGACATTTGTTTTTGACTGATTTGTTTTCAGGTTTCTTTCAGCAAAATACTGAATGCATGCATTCAATTCTATGAAAGAATTGATTTCCAGATCTTGGGTTGATTTGTTTTTGAGACAGAGAGTAGTGTCGTCAGCATAACTGAACCAGCGTTCCATGCTGGATCACTGATTTCAATCTACAGACGTAAACTAGAAACAAGAGAGGCATAAGGATGGAGCCCTGAGGGACACCGTGGGTCTTTTTAATTTTGTTTGAAACAACGTTCGAGATCACGCACTGGTCTCGATCCTTGAGGTAAGAAGCGAGCCACAAGTGCGAGAGACCCCGCACGCCGCATTTCTCCAACTGGTGCAACAGTGTCTCATGATGCACACAGTCAAAAGCTTTGGATAGGTCGAGGAATATGCTAAGCACATGTTCTCGTCCTTCCATTCCATCGACAACATTGTCCAAGAGGTTGTTCACAGCATCCACTGTAGATCTGTTTTTCCTAAATCCAAATTGTTCTAGATTCAGAATTTTGCTTGCAAGTCTTTCATAAAAAATCTTTTCAAACATTTTGCTAAACATAGGCATAATTGAGATTGGGCGATAGTTGCTTGCAAGGCAAGGATCGTCCTTTTTGAAGATCGGGATGACTTTGGCCGTCTTCAGGAGAGACGGAAAAGTTCCCTTTTCCAAAGAAAAGTTTATCAGTTTTGTGAGTGGTCTCACTATGTGCCTGAAGCAACGTTTGAGAAGCCACACTGACATCCCGCTGGCATCACACGTTTTTTTTTGAGTTCAGCCCTTGTATCACACGTGCCACCTCCCCCTCACACACAGGAGCCAAAGCCATGGATGCAACTGGTTCAACAGCATCTCCCTCGCTGAACCGAGGTTCAGTGAACGCCGAGTTCACTGTAGCAACGGAAGAGAAGTATTTATTGAATTCGTCTGCTACTTGAGCTTGATTTTCAACAATTTTGTCTTCAATTCTGATTGCAATTTCTTTGGTATTTTTGCTCAAATTTGTATCTTGAGATAAGTCGTTTATGATTTTCCAAGCAGTTTTTGAGAAGTTTTCGCAGTTACCCAAGGCTCTATTTACATCATACGCTTTAGCTGCTCGTATAACTTTTTTATAGATCCTTCGGTAATTTCTGAAAAAAGTTTTGAAATTTTCGTTTTGGGTTCCAATGAAAATTTTGTGAAAAAATTTTAGCTTCTCTCGAGACACAAGAATTCCCTTAGTCAACCACGTAGCTTTTTGTGGTTTGCGATTGACTTTGGTCCTCCTGAACGGACAAGCAACATCCAGATAATAGTTGAAACCATCACTGAATGCTGCATACATGTCATCGACACACCACCAAACTTGTCTAAAAAACTGCCAATGCTCGGCTTCCAAAATCTCATTCAAGTGGTGAATATTTTGGGGCCGAATTGTCCTGGCAACTTTAAATTTAGAATTTTGACTTTCCAGTTTGCACCCATGAACCACGACCTCCTGCGCAAAGTGGTCAGAGATTGCAGTGTTCAAAACAGAGACTGTCAGGTCAGGAATGTTGGTGACAACATTGTCGATGGCAGTACTCGTTGTAGCGGTCACTCGTGTCGGTGAATTCACGGACCAATTTAGATTGAAAGAAATTAGAACATCACGAAGCCGCTGGGTGAGGGGGTCAGTGGGATCCATTACATTAATTTTGAAGTCTCCCATTATTAGGAACTTCACTGTGTTTGAAAAAAGGTTTATTGAGAAGTTGTTCAAAATTTTCAAAAAAAAGAATCTGTATAACCCAATGACGGCTATTTTCCCCAAACAATCTGACACGATTTCGATGCCTTCGGCCTCAAAATTCATCTCAGACATGTTGTTGATTTTGAAAGGTTCGAATTTTGACAAATTTTTTACAAAAATTGCCACACCGCCCCCTTTGAAATAGTTTCGACAGAAGTATTTTGCCAATATAAAATTTGGAATTTTGAAAAGATGAATCGTGTCGACTCTGAAAACCGTGCTCAGATACTATAAACACATCAGGTTTAAGTTCTTCGCACATGACTGCCAATTCATCAATTTTGTTTGTTGCGATTTGGGCATTCTGGTGAACCAATTAATTTTTTCTGTTGAGAATTTTGAATTTTTCTGGGTTTTTTGAAGATGATTTAGAGTTTTTGTATGCTTCGCAACTGGATCCGGGGTCACCCCTAGTCCGGCTTCCCACCGACAAGAGTGTCCATGTTTTTTGACTCAGGTGAGCGTCCTTTTTTGTCTGAACTGCCTGGCGTAGGTGATCCCCTGAGTGCTTCGGCGTAGGTGACATCTTGATGTCTTGGTGACTGCTGAGTGGTAACAGCCGACCCCCCGTCAGCAGCAGCAGGCGCCAGCTTCGGGACGGTGGTGAGAAGAGCGGGGGGCGCTGTAGCACTATCCCTATCCCACCCCCTCATAGAGAAAACCCGAATACCTCAAACAATTCACAAGCATTCCGTACACCTATCCCCCACTTCCGCTACATAAATATTAGAGGTGATAGTCACAGCCGACACATCGCGGGACTTGTGAGGAACATGACCGCCCCTCCGATCTCGGTTGGTGGCGTGTGTATGCCTGGCGCTGGCCTGCTAGACATCTTGAGCTCGGACCACACACCATCTCGGCCCGGAATCCACTGTGAGGTGTTACTAGCCGGCTCAAACGATCTGGCGGTGGGCAGACAGCGCAACATCTACCGTCAGTTCGAGGCTCACATCACTGACCGACCGGCCAACATGGAGCTCGTTCTCGTCACTCTGCCGCTTCGACACGACCTGGAACCTGATCACCCCATACACGATGAGACCGTGCTCGTAAATGCTTACATTGAGGAGCTGGCTGCTCGACATAACATCCGAGTGGTAGATTTCAATAAAATTGGGCGGAGGCATTTTACGAAGCACGGTCAACATCTCTCAATGCGGGGCAAGCGGATACTGGCGGGGATGATAGTGTCGAGCCTCGCACTCCTGAGACCCATGCACCTATGCACTTCTCACATAGTGATTCGGACTTTATCTAAACTCCTAAGACTCTCCGTCAAACTGTGGATTTCCCTGGCCCACCACGATTCCTGGGGCAACTTTGAAAGTAATTGTTCTGTATTGCCAGGAAAACAGACTCTCCAGGCTCAAAATATTGTCATCTCAGCCCGTTCGAGACAGATTGCGTGTGACGACAGGTTATAGTGGCTTGTTGCTTACCAAAGTATCAAACTTTATTAAAGACACGGGTGGGCTAATTCAGTGTTAAACAATATACGTTGTTAATAGGTAGTACTCTTGAATTTTACAATCAAGACTGAATAGAATTCAAAATTCCTAAAGGTACCAATGACACGACTGAGATAAGAATGAGGTATGAGAAACGAGCGAAATCTTTCATTCACGGATGGAATCTTAAACGACAGACCCAACAAACATATTTATTCAAGCGTCGCTACATCTCAAAGTAGCCTTTCCCTATTGGATGACAATACACGCACCATCACTGTTCGGTTATATGTTTAGCACTGCTATCTTTACTTAGCAAACAGTTACGTGGCTGCTTTCTTTGATACACTAAACTGTAAGTCCTTCTATAATTAGAACTAAATAGCATATAATTCACATTCACACTCTAAATGAATGGAGCACTTCTATATTATATCTTGGATATTAGGACTTAACGACTGTATGATCATGCGTCCATGTATATACGAAATGTAGCCTATATACCTGTTGTATCTTATTTAAAGCTACATTGATTTTTTTTAATAAAACTTAAATTAAATGATAGGGGTTCTGTATTGTCGAGAAGATGAGAAATCTAATCGTTACATTTTATCCTGGGTAGGGACGCCTCTGTCCGAGCTTCACCAGTCAAAGAGGGCAAGGGACAGCCTTTAACATGAAACAAACCACTAGTGAGGATGGGTGTAGTTGGTGGTATGGGTGAGGATGGGTGCAGTTAGTGGTAGGGGTGAGGATGGGTGCAGTTGGTGGTAGGGGTAGGGTTCGCCTGTGTCCCGAGCTTCTCCATTTAAATCGGGCAAGGGACATATTTTATCACTAAACAAACCACTAGTAAGGATGGGTGTAGTTGGTGGTAGAGTTAAGGGCGCCTCTGTCGAGCTTCTCCAGTCAAAGCGAGCAATGGACAACCTTTAACACTAAACAGTTAAACCATTAGTGATGATGGATGTAGCTGATGGTAGGGGTAGGGTGTGCCTCTTTCCGAGCTTCCCAGTCAAAGTGGGCAAGGGACAGCCTTTAACACTAAACAGTTAAACCATTAGTGATGATGGATGTAGCTGATGGTAGGGGTAGGGTGCGCCTCTGTCCCGAGCTTCTTCAGTCAAAGCGAGCAATGGACAGGCCTTTAACACTAAAGAGTTTAAACCACTAGTGAGGATGGATGTAGCTGATGGTAGGGGTAGGGTGGGCCTCTGTCCGAGCTTCTCCAGTCAAAGTGGGCAAGGGACAGCCTTTTAACACTAACAATTAAACCACTCCAGTCACTCCAAACAGTCATTTTATACAGTAGCCTAAACCTTTATTTCTATCCCGATATCTCAACATTAGCTGTTAGTGACGTGCTGAAGATATTCACCGTCCAGAAGTGAATACTTGTGGAGATGTTAGTAAGAAATAAACAGATATGTGCTTTCAGGATTAGCATCGGTTCTGCGGCGTTAATACGAGTATTCTGAAAGACAGCTTATTCAATTAACTAACTTTTAAGCTCGTATCCAGCATCTTCTGTATATTATATTTGACGTTACACAATTAAGGTTGCTTGATAAGAATCTGTTTTGGGGTTGGGAAGTATACAACCTTTTGTAGAGGATTTTAATTTTTCATATAACTTCAGATAGCTACAGCCTTTGACACTGAGGGAGTCCCACCCACAACAGCCTAGACCTATCAATTCTACACTTTCGAGTGCAGTTAGTGAAGGTATAAATCAGTGAGAAGTGATCCTTTCTTCTGGGGATGGATAAGGATTACACCATCCTTGTCAGTAGGGTATCACAAAGACTATTTATTTAATATCTCACAACCCTAGTAAAGATCTGTGAAGGTGTGGTTCTGTTAACACGCTTTCGCTTGTGTCGTGTTATAAAGTATACTCGTTGTGAACTGTGTAAAACAAATCAAATGAGAAAACCTTGTTCAATTTAGCGCTTTTCTTAAAACTTTGCTTTTACTTGTTCATTAGTCAAGGTGAAGGTGAATACAGTGTGAGAAAATAGATACATTACTATAAATTTTGATTCAAGAAGTGGTTAAAGAATAAATTACTCACAGCTAAC
>NW_025778156.1:0-77806 GCF_021130785.1 Homalodisca vitripennis
AGGAGGAAAAAGAAAAAATAAAACAAAATTATAAACATTTTAATGAGGTTTCTCCAACTCAAGTTCGATTTATGTAAAACTTATTATTTTTACGCCAATTTCAGGGACACTATTTGCCCGTGACATTTTATACTTTTTTTAAATTTTGAATCTATAATATTTAGGTTTTTTTTAAATTTAAAAAACATACTTCAGCAAATAAATAACTATAATTCATGAATAATCAAATTTTAAGTTTTTTTTTTTTTAAAAAATGAAAACTTTTTGATGTTTAATAGTCATGTTAAACTTATGGGAAAAATATTTAACTAAATTTATATGTCCATTATTTAGGTACAAAGAAAACATCGCATTTGTATTGAAACGTAACCTTAAACTTTTTCATAAAAATTTTTACTTTTTTTTTTTTACAATTTAAAAAAAAAGGGTATTAATTTTAAATTTAAAAATCAACAATATACTTTTCCCTTTTTAACCTTATGACCAAAAAAGCAATTTATTAAAAACATTTTTTTTTTAAATAAATAAATTTTCAACTGTCGTATTAAGATAAATATATTCTTCACAAGTACGATATGGTATTTATATAGATGGCACCAAATAAAAAAATTTTAACCAAATTTTTGCATTTTAAAAATCTTATCTATTTCTTATTTTTTAGCTTGTTGGAATTTTTCCACAAAACTATTTAATAGGCGAGTGTCTCAATAGGCAAAAAAAGTCGCTTTGTGAATAATACAGTACGTCAATTTATCATACACAATAGCAATAAATTCCCTTTTTGAACTAATAAAAATTATCATGACCAAAAATAAATGTAATACCTCAAATTTAAGAAGGGTTGGACCAAATATTTATAATTAAATATGATGTAAGCGATCGGGGTAAAAAAAATTTTTTAGAAACCCAAATTTTTACTGTGTTAAAAATCACACGCTAGTAAGAATTCCCACGAACCCTTGAAAGAATAGAAGTTCAAAAATATATAATATCTCATATTATGATTTAAAAAAAAAATGGCAAAATATAGGATAAAGTATTAACATGTTGGGTATTCATTATAAGCTAGTTAAAATCTAGTTTTATTTTTGGATAGTTAGACCCCAATTTTATAAAAAAAAAATTTTTAATTATATGAATTAAAAAAAATGATAAACCCAAATTAAAAAAAAAAGTATTGTTGTTTAAAAACATTTTTTTTTCTATGAAAATAAGTTAGCAAAGGGGGACAGTTTATTCATTGCACCACCGCGGATACCCAACGGTAAAAAAACGCCCCTGGGATTATGGATTTAATAGGTCCAGGAATAAAAAGTTATAGTGGAATAGATTTTAAAAAAAAAATAATCCTAGTATTTTATTGGTGTAAACATTTAAAGAGGCAAAAGTGAACCAAAAACCAAACAAGCCCCAAAAAAACGCGTTTATTTGGGGGGACTAAATATAGGGTACGATATATAACTTAAAAATAAACTATTTAATTTAACTTGTGGTAATAACTTAAAAAAAACTCGGAAGTACTCTTCCGTTTAAGGTTAACATTTTTTTCAAAAAAAAAAATAAGGTATAATTTTTAAAAGTATCAAACAAAAACTTTGCTTTTTTCCTTTTTCCGGGGCGTAAAATTATTTCAATATTTTTTGCCTAACAAATAATATAAAAACTAATTTGGGGCTACGTTCTCTTTTAAATTTATATAAAATAAAACGAATTAAAAAAAAAAAACTTCTTTAAAAACTCAACCCTGTTTGCTAGTAAAAAGCTTTTAAGGGGACCCGATATATTTTAAGTGTGCTTTTTTAAACAATTGAAAATCGAGAAAGAAGGGAAATTTTTTCAGAATTTATTTTAATTTTTTTCTTAGAGTTTTCTTTATGGAGGGGTTTTAAAAGGCACAAAGTATTAATTGTTTATTTTTTACAATTTCCTATTTTATTAATTCAATATATATTTATAATTTTGATGTCAAAAAAATTCGGAGGTCATTTTTTCCCCGTAAAAAAAAATTAATTTTACCAAGGATTTACAAGTTCGCTTATCAAGGCCGCATGTTTTTACAGGGTTTGTCCCCGGAATTTTTCGGGGTATTTTAAAATTCGGTACTGAGGGGCCCCCGGCTTTTCTGCCCCACTTCTTTCTTCTTTTCCGCCTGGGCTTGATTCGGGCCCCATTTTTTCTTTCTAATGCTTTTGGGAGGGGTGCTTCGGTTCTTTTTTCACAGCTATTCTACGGTCCTTGCTCCCAGTTTTTTAGTAAGTTCGTACGCTCAGAAAAAGGGACATTTCGGGGCCCCCTTTGTTCCCGGTCCTTGTTAGGGCGGTTATATCCGATTGAAAAGTTCGCCTACGCGAGGAAACCATCATGCTACGGGGGGCGGAAAAAACTTCTTTAGTTAGAAAAAAGGGGGAATTTTGGACATTGGCCCCCCACTTAATGGGTTAGGGGGGACTAAAGCCTTATTAGCAAAATTTACGGTTTACTTTTTCAACTTCCAAGGTTTTAAAAACCTTACGTTAAGGGGGGGGGGGGAAACTTTTAGTCATCCACCAAAATTTCCTCCTTTAATTCTACTAGAGGATTTCCCTTTTTCAAAATTTAATTATTTTTTTATAAAAAAAAATTTAATAACATTTTGGTATTATTTTTTATACAAAAATAACACATTTTTCAATTTTGGGATGGAAGCGTTTAGAGAAAAAAAAACCAAAAAATTACGAAGATTTTCGGCAACGGATTTTTCTTTGAGAAACGGAACATTTACAAACTGTGAAAAAAAAAAACATTGAAAACCATTTTTCTGAAAACGTTCAATTTTGATGGGAAAATTTTAACCCAATTCAAAAAAAAAAAAAATTCCATTTTTCTTATCCCCGGAATTTTTTGGAAAAAAAGCGGGACAACCATAAGTTTTGCGGGGCGAAATTTGTTATATATTATTACAAAATTTAATGTACAATAAAAAAAAAACAAAAAAAAAAAAAACCGGTGTTAAAAAGTTTTTTTTTTTTTAGTTAGGGGGAAAGGTTTACCCTTTATAAAAAAAATTTATGAAATAATTATTTATTGAGTAGTTACTGTTTTTCGATTTTTAATAATTTTTAATAAAAAAAAATAAAAACTAAAACATTATCCGTTTTATTCTTAACTACTAGGGAAAAAAAAACAATGGTACTCTCAGTTTACGTTTTTTATAATTTTTATTTAAAAACGGGAAATTTTAAAAAAAAATCTAAATTTAAATTTTTTATTAAAGCTGTTACTTTAGGTTTCCGAAAAACTAAAATGTTTAAAAAACTACATAAAGGATGTGTTACAAAAAATTGAAAATAAAAAAAAAAAAAAAAAAACCAAATTGTTTTGCAAATTTACTAAAAGAAAAAAAACAAAAAAAAAAGCGGAAAAAAATTAAAAAAAAACTTAATTTTAAATTTTAATTGTGTTTTGTTTAGTTTCGTTTCAGGAGCTTCTGGTGAATTTTTGGTTTTTCCGAAAAATATAACTAATTGGTTTAAAACCAAACAATTACAGGGGAACCAACATTTCTCCCTTGAAAAAAAAAAACCTGTTTAAATATTTTAGTTTCTCTTAATTTTTTTTATTTGGGTAAAAAACAATTTAAAAAATGGAACCATTAGGATGTTGGGGATATTATTATTCATAAGTTAAAAAAAAAAACTAGCTTGGGGGGGCTCTATTCCAAATTATTTTCAAATATTGCACTTGCTATTTAAATTGGGCCTGAGTGGAATAAATTTTCTTCTTAAAGTTCATTTATTCAAAAGTAAAAAAAACTAAATCTCCAAAGTTTAATTTTTTTTTACCCCCCCATACTATTTTATCAGGATTATGTATTGGAAATAAACTCGGTTTTTTTGTATATAGCAGGGAGGGGGGGGACGTTTAACTTCAAACTGGAATTAAAACCGTTTTACTGGGGTTTGTAGTGCGGGAAAAAATCGTTGATAACATTATAAAAAAAAAAAAAACCCCCAAAATGGGAAATCAAGCAAAATAGAAAATAGTTTTAAAAATATTATTCAAAAGAGGATTTGAGTGAATAAAATAGTGGATGGACAAAAAAAGATGAGGAACCAAGAAAAAAAAAAAAAAAAAAAACTACTCCCAAACCCCCTCATAATATGGGTTTCAGAGAGTTTCCCAAGGGGGGGGGGGGGGAAACCTCAGAAAGATCAAAGAAGGAAAAAGATTAAAAAAATCAAGGAAAAACAAGAGGGCCTACATAAAGTTTACATTGGAATTTAAAAGGGAGGGGGAATAACTGGGACTGGGTTCAAGGCATCCACCTCGGGACTTTTAGGGGATGATTGTTCTAAAAAAAAAGAGGGGCACCCGGATTGCGGGGGGACTTCCTGCCACCCCAGCGACCCTCCCAACGGCCTGGATTGGAGACCCTCCGAATAGGCCCATTTGGGATGACCATTTTTCCACGGGCCTTTTGCCGAACTTACATTCTTCCAAACCCCAGGCAAAAAAAAAACCCCGCCCGTGTCAAACCCCGGGGGGGGGGGGACAGGGAACCCCAGGGGGGGCCCCGGGTGAAGTTTTGACTTTACACCCGGAGAGCTGCCAAGGGGTGGGCTGGCGGGGACCAAAGTTGGGCCAGGGGAAAACCCCACCCCCGCTTGTTTCTGAATTTCCCAAAAAAAAAAAATGGCCCTTTTCCAAAAGGCCAACTAATACCACGGGGGACGTTTCTGCTCAAAGGTTTTATGACGATATATAAACAGAGCTTGAATGGGGATTCCAACTTACCTTTTCTGAAAGGCCAACTTCTGGAAAAAACTTAAAAGGGGCGCCGTTTTTTTCCGCCGGCGTGGTCTGCGGAAAAAACGAACCAGCGGGTGGGATCCCAGGGGGGGGGTGGACTCTTCCGCCGGAAAAAAAGCCGAAAGGGACGGACACCCAACGCAGGCGAAAAGGGTGGAACATTTGCGACGTTTTCGATCTAGGGGGCCCCACGGCAATTTCCTTCCCCATAATTCCTGGGGACTGTTCCCCCCATAGGGTTGGGCCAGCCATGCTGTTACCATAAAACAGGCTGGTTGGGGGGCCGGGCCGAACCTGGAGGCAATCTGCTAAACCGGGCCTCGGGAAACGCTTTACCGGCTGAAAGGGACGGGGAGGCACCGTGGCCACTTTTCGGCTAAAAACTACCACAAAAGGTACTTACAGGTTTTCCCACACTTTCCCGGCCAATTTGAACCAATGAGCGCCTCCTCAAAGGCGGTGATTCCCAAAAGGGGTCTCCCAGCCCCCACCCTTATTCCCCGGCCGGAAAGAAAAAGGATCGGTTCGAGGGCTTTCCCCAAAGAGATTGGCAAGGGGCATAAAAAATCGTGGAGGCCAAGCTTCCTAAAGGGGAACCCCCAGGGGGGGGGACGTGGAAAAACACCCGGACCAGGGTCCTGTGGGTCATCCACCCTTTCCGTGGAGGCATTGGGGGGCTCCCGGGGCCTTTTTTTTCCCTTTTAATGATGTCTAACACCGGGCCCCGGACTCTGTACTTTTGGGGCAGGGGCTGGAGGTCAGGGGGAAAAAGGTAACCACGCTGCCTTTAGTCGGGAAACCAGTTTCCAGTGGCCACCCGATTTTGGCCTGGGGTTTTGGGGGGCGGGGCAATGGCTCCCAAGCCACTGGGGCCACACCGTGGGAGCCTTTTCCGACTACGTTTACGGAGTTGCGGTTGTTTAATCAAATCTGTTCCCCCAGGCCCTGGGCCCGGGGAAAGGAAAGCCTTTTCAATAAACCCAGCCAGATTTTGATGCAAAATTTGTGGGAGGGAAGGGGCCCAAACTCTGGGCCCAACTTTAACCCGTGGGGGTGTGTTCACATTTTCAAAAAAAAACCGAGGAAAAGGCCAGCTGTCTCGTATTGCTGCCGGTTTGCCGGATGGTTTCAAGAGGGACCTGTTTTTAACCTTCCAGGGGAATTGAAGGGCCCTCCTTTTAAGCCTCTGGAAAAAAAATGTTTTCCTGCCTCTCCTGCCCCTCCCTGCCACCGTAGATTGAACACCGGCGGGAAATAAGGCCCCTCCAAAACTGAAACAAAAAACCGGGGAGGAAGGGGGACGGGGGGAACTTCGGAAGAATGGTTTTAAGCGTTACGCCTGGTCTATCAACCCAGCTCGGAAAGGGGCCGGGAAAAAAAATCGGGGGGCCTCGTTCTCGTTTCTATACTCTTGAAGGGGCACCCTCATAAAAACTCCGAGGGGGGGACCACGTTTCAAAACCCCCTGCCTCTTTTCAATCAAACTTAGGGAGTAGAAAACCCAAAACCAAAATCGGAATGGGGATTACTCCTGGGCCCCTTTTGGCCAGACCAGGACAAATACCCAGGGCCCCACCCAACCCGATATTTTCCGCGTGCTGAGTCACCATGCAAGGGGGGGGGTGGGGGGGGGGGGACTTGCTTCCCAGCCCTGAAAAAAAAACTACAAAGCCCAAAGCCCCGGCCCAACAAACAAAACATCCCCACGCGGGACTTTTCCTCCACCCAGCTTCCCACCTTGGGTCTTTCAGGGGTCTAAGCGGTAAAGGGGGGGGGGGGGACTAAAAAATCCGAATTCTTTTCTCAAAGCTTGGAACCAAAACAATAGTGGGGCGTTGATTGGGTCCCCCACGGGCCCTCAATGGGACATTGTTTTGTCCGCCACCAGGAGCTTTAGGGATCATCGGGGAATTAGCCCAATTCCCCCACCACTTTACAGCGGAGCGAAAACTGGAAAGGATTTGGGGGGCTCCGTTTAACAATCCCACCTAAGGAATCACTCTTGGCAAAAAAACTCGCTTTGCCTTGGTTTTTTGCCGCCTGGGCGGTCCTGGGTCGAACCTATACACTGCACCCCACTTGTTGCTGGGGGGGAAACCCTCAATGCAAAAAGCGTTTCTGGGGGGGGTGGGGAATGGGGAATGCCTGGGAAAAACAACCAAAACTCACAAAAAACAAGCAGATGTCTCGATAAATAAAAAACGGGACCTTTTTCCTTGGGGGGACAAATAAAAAACTGGGGACCTCTCAAACTACTGGGGGGTGAACACCTTTGAGGGAAGGGGGCCCCACGCCAATAACAATCCAACCTCAATTTGGACGGCCCACCTTTACCCGGACCCTAATGGAAAATCGGGTTTTTCTAGACTGGCGGCTCGGGCTGGACCGACACCACATTCGAAAGGGTGGTTTTGCAGGTCTTTTGACCTCTACGGGGGGACGGAGGAGCGGCTTTCCATATCCTATCCTACTCGTTCCCACCCAAAGATTCAAAAACTGGCAACCCACTTTTGGCAAGTCCACCTCGATGGGGGGACAGGACATTTCGGGGGGGGCCCACCACCAAAATAACTCTGCCGAGGGTTCCACCCGGGGGACAGCTAAGACTGGGAACTTGGGAATATTCCCAATCCTCCAAAAGAAGCTATTGAGGGGGCTCCCGTTTTCAATTAACCTCTCTTTTCCCGGGGGAAAACTGATCCCTCCCCCACTCCAAACCTCTTACCCGGAAAGGGAAGTTGACGAGTAGGGAAAAGATTTTCGCATTTTTTTTCGGTCGCAGGGGGGGGGATGCAGTATCAAAAACTAGCAGTCCGATGGTCCCCCACGCCCAAAGAGGAAAACTTCAAAAACCGCCAGGGCCAGGGAAGTGCTTCTCGTTTCCTTCCACTGGCTGATAAAAAAAACCACAAAGAAAAGGGCGGGGCTGCGGTGGGATGAATTTTGTGGATAATAACAATTTTCAACAGTGACGGTGGTTTTGTCGCCGGGCCCAACTGGAAAAAAAAAAAATTCTTTCCAGGTGCACTTCCCGAGGGGAGTAAAAAAAAGGGGGGGGGGGACAAACCGAACAATTTCATGGGGACAAAGCGGTGGTATTGTTCTTTAACTCCCTTGGAGATTTCGAGGCAGGGGGAGGGGCCCTTTTCGGGGCCCGGGACCACATGGAAAAAAGACAAAAATCTCCCACCAAACGCGGATGTCTACGGAATCGGGAGGGGGCCCACGGTTTGAGGAAAAAATGATTGAAAAAAACTTCCTGGAGGATTACCAAAAAACCTGGGGACGAAAAAAGGGATTGGGGAAACCTACCGCCCAAACTGGTGGACTACCTTGAAAAAGGGGGGCAAAGAAAACCACATTCCCGCCCCGCCCTTCGCACGAAGGAAAGGCCCCTTTTGGCCCGGGGGGACTCTTAGGGGAAAACTCCTTCATTGAGTAAAAAAAACCTTGCCGGGGGCCTTGGGGTGATTCGTTCACCGGAAAAAATTTTCACCTGCAATTTTTCTTTCTTTCAAAAAAATTCATGCCTACGCCTGGCCTCCACTTCCCGTAACCCAACCTGGGACGATTTGCCAGGTGATCAAGAATTTATCCCAAAGGCCCGGGGCCATGGGGTCCCCCTCTCTTTCCCCCGGGGGGGGAGAGAAAAAACCCCAAACAGGGGGCCGATTCTCCCTTTCCTGCCTGTTGCTTCACCAATATTTCTGGGAGGAAGAATCGGTCTTGGCGGAGATTCCCTTGAAGGAGAAGTTTTCTTCAACGGGTCTATTTTCAGGAACAGAACCAAATTTTTCGGTTCCGCACCCCGGGGCCCACTTCCCCCAACCACCCTTTTCAAGCTTCGCAAGAGTTTTTCACCTGGAAAACTAAAACAAAATTTCACCACCGGGAAGCTGCTAAGAAAAAAAAGGGGGAAGCCCAAACCCACCACCAACTTTCGGTCTTTTTCCTGATTAGGGGGGGGGGAAGTGAAAAGCAAAAAATAAGGGGGCCTTTTTCGGGACCCAAGGTTGTGGGCACGAGGGGGGGGGGGGGGGGAATTTGGGGCTCTTTCATAATGCTGGTTTCAATTTCTTCTCTCCAATTAGGGCCCTGCAAGGATTTTTTTACGTTCTTTTGCTCCGCAAGTGGCTTAATTCTTCCCAACTCGGGGGGCCCCTTTTCTCCGTCAGGCGTTTTGGCCCGAAATCCCACCATCCCTCCACGGGGGAACCCCGCCCAGTGACCTTCTAGTGTTGCCCCAACAAGAGATCAGCCTTCGGGCCCCAAATTTCCTGTACCTTGTGGTAACCCACCAAAAAAAAAAAAAAAACGGGGGACTTTTTCCGGGTTCGCCCCTTTCCGGAGAGGGGGCAAAAGCTCTTCCATGTAACGCGGGGAACCGATTTTTGCGACTCCTCAGGCCAACTTTTTGGGACAAAAAACCCTGAGGATTGGGGCAGGGATTCTTAACATCCAGCGGGCAGCTTCGCACATAACTGGAAAAAGCCCTTTGGTTGGGGAATACAGTGGGAGGAATTCAAGGCACGTTGGGGGGGGGGACAAATGTGGGAATGGGGCCATAAGCTTTCACGTGGGGGGGGGGGACTAGGAGGGACAAAAAACGGACGGGGCGGTCACCTGTCACTCAAACGGGGGGGCGGGGAACGGGGGGGGGGGGGGGACATTTACCGTGGAAAAAAGGGGACTTTCAGTCACAATTTACCTGGGGGGTTTATCCCTTTGGGACTCCAAGCTTGATCTTCCACAACCCCCCACCGTCTTAGGGAGGGGATTCTGTGGCCCCATAAATCGAGGGTAAGCGGGGTTCGGGCAAAAAGGGCAATCGGGGCCCCCTGCTTCAATTAAAAAAAACATAAAAAAACAACTCCCCACGGAAAAAGGCTACCAAAAAAAAACATCCAGGGAACAAAAGGGTCCTTGCTTTCTCCTACGGCCCCTTGAATTTTACGACCAGTGCTCTTCATTTTTGCGGGGGGCCCCAGGCATTGGTAACCAAAACCGCAAACCTGGCAAAGACCCGCAAAAGGAGGCAGTGGCCCTCCGCTGTCAAGAAAGGGGGCGTGTTGTTTCTCCGGGGCGGGCCACTGGGGTTCGCCCTGGTTTTCGGTGGAGGGAAACACCGTAGGTTCAGGGGGCTTAGTTTTTTTCCAAAACGTCCCTACCAAATCAGGAAGCTTCGTAGAAGGCCTGACCAATCGTAGGGGGGTGGCCTTGAAGGGGAAGCTGGCAGGGGGCAGGGGGTTCCCTCCCACCCGTTGGGATTCACATTCCTTGAGCTTTTCGCCGATAAGGTGGGAGGGTTCCCCCCCAAAAACTTTTTTGCGGTCTTCCCATTGATGGGGGACTGATGGGGGACATTCGACTACCAACTTTTGGGGGGGGGGGGGGACTGGCACCAAACGGACCCAAATTTTTTCCACTCCACTGGACAGTTTAGGGTCGAAAAAAAGCTTAACTAGGGCTTTGGGGGACCCCTTCGAGGGGGGACACCCCCCCACGGGCAAAAGGGGCCTAACCCGGGCAAAAGAGGCCTTTGGAAAAAAAGGATGTGGTGGAATTTTTTTACCCCCAAAAAACCCCCACCGGTCAAAAAGGCGGACCCCTTTGGGGGGACTTGGACTGATAGCTTGTTCGATGTGTAGGGAAAAAATTGAATGTAAAACTGAAATTTTTTTTTTTGTACAATTTATTAAGTTAAGTGGGAAAAGGATTTTAAAAAAGGGGAACAAATTTAAAAAA
This sequence comes from Homalodisca vitripennis, assembly GCF_021130785.1. Taxonomy (NCBI): domain Eukaryota; kingdom Metazoa; phylum Arthropoda; class Insecta; order Hemiptera; family Cicadellidae; genus Homalodisca; species Homalodisca vitripennis. The sequence goes on from NW_025778156.1 coordinate 10,534, forward strand.
GTTTTCTTTTTTAGGCTCCCCACAAAAAAAAAATATAGGGAAAAAAAAATTATCATAAATTTTAATTATTTACCACTTTTTATTCACATTTGGTTATAATATAATAAAACGAAATTAGTAATTATAGGCATGGGCGGGATGTGTTAAAAAAATATTGAAATTGTTAAACATGATCTTTTTTTTTTGGGCAATTTTAGGAGTGGCTGAAAAAAAGGATATTATTAATTTACATTTGGCACTTCAAGTTCTTTTTTTAGTCCACCAAAATAATATGGAAAATTTTAAATTTCTTAAAAAAAAGGTAAAATCTTTTTAACCCACTGTTATCAGATTATGGTCTGTGAAACGGAAAATTGTATATTTAAGCCCTTGGGCCCATTGTTGTTGGACATAATGATTAGTAAAAAGCTGATTCCCTACTTGTACACATTTACAAGATTTAAAAAAAAAAACGAAAAATCTTCAAGGTTCTTTTGTTAGGTCCAAAAAAAAAAATATGCAATAAAGTTAATTTTGTTGTTTAAAGGGATAATAAGTATTTTCCCTTTTCATTGTATAAATAAAAAAAAAAACACTGTTAATTTTTTGGGAAAAAATCCGCGTTTATAAAAATAAAATAATAGAAATTTGTGGTCACCACTGTTTCCCCCAGGTGTACTATTTAAAACCTTGCAAAAATTTTATTTAGTTCCCTTAGAGGGAAAGGGGAAAAAAATATTAAATTTTGGGAATACGGATTAATTATTTAAAAAGGCAATGAATTATTTGGGAAAAAATTATTGTGATATTTTAAAAAGAATTTTAAAATTTAACTTTTATTAAGTTTTACTTTTAAAAAATATTTTATTAGGGGATTTGTTTTGGTATTTTATTTTATTAAAAAATCCCTGGCTTACACGATGGATTTTTAAAATGAAAACAGCTATAAACGAATTTTTTCATAAAAAACCCCCAATTTGTCAATGTTTTCAAAAAAAACCCAAACTACCTAAAAATACCACTATTCGGGGTAGTTCAACACTAAGCCTCTAGTTTTTTATTTTCCATATTTATTTTTTGCATAGTTGGACAATGATTTACTCTCCTGTTTACGTTAAGGGGGAAAAAAATTATTAAAATTTTAATTTTTTTTTTTTACTGCGCCACTTTTACGGGCCCATAGAAATATTTTTTTATTATTTGAAATGTAAAAAAAAAGGATAAATAAATTATTTGTTTCATATTCAAAAGTATAGGGATTAAGGGGGTATTTCGCCCCTCCAGTATCCACTATATAAAACATAATTAGAAAGGAAGTTTAAAAAATATAAAAGGGGCTTGCTATATACTTGGGAACTTTGGGTTGCTTAAAAAGGAGGCCTCTTGGGACTATCAGCCAACCAGGACGTTAAATAAAGTCTCTCAGGGCAAATTTTTCATTTCTCTTTTTTTATTTAAAGAAAAATAAAAAATAAAAAAATAAAAATAAAAAAACCAAAATTTCATTATGTTTATTTTATTTTTTTTAACATTTATTCAAAAAAATCAAAGTAGTCTATAAAAATAAAAAATACTATTTTTAAGGTTATACCAAAAACATTTAAATTTAAAAAAATATGAAAAATATAAATATTTATTTTATTACCAAATACTTCACTGTTTTTAGTTATAAAAAATCGGGTTGTGACTCAGAAAAATATTGAAAATTTACATTCTTAAACTTAGGGCATTCGTGTATATATGAAGACTAATTGTTAGTAAAAAAAAATAGTGGGGTTCCCGATTTCGGAATTAATCCAAAAAAAACTCTGGAACCATTTTAACGTTGGGTTTATTAAATAAAAAAAAAAAAAAACTGGGAGGTTCGGTAAAAAAAAAAAAAACCAACATACTTACCAAGGGGTACAGGTAGAAAAAAGATGTTTGCAAGGGGGGCGATTTATTCTTTAGTTTAATATTTCTTTTTAAAAATAAACGTGTTGGGGCCTAAATACAGATGTGAAGTTTTGCCCAGCAAGGTAATTATAATTAAACTGTTCAGCAAAAAATAATATGTTTTTAAATGATTGTACATGCCTTTAAAATATATTTTATTTATAAAAGGTCCCCCCCTAAATTGAGAGGTTCCAATAATAAAAGTGAGTGATTTTTAACCCGCGGGGACCCGGAGAGGAAGGTTTTTTTGGTGTGTACCAATACAGTAAATTAAAAAAAAAAAAAAAAAACTAAATTCAATAAAAAGAATATAAAGGTCTTATAGGAATTTTAATTTTTTACTTTTAAAAATATACTACCCCTTTTACTGTTTTTTTTTCTCAAATATTAATTTTAAAAAACAGGTTGGTTTAAACATTAATATTTAAAAATGGGATGCATCCGAATATTATTATTTATGTCAGCCAAAGGCACAACTAAATATTTAAAAATTTAGCTTTTTTTTTTAATATTTAGGTCAGTTAAAAAAAATTTAAGTATCAAGGACTAAGGAGGAATGTGGTTGGGGACAAAAAAGTAAAAAAAAAGGGATTGGCTTTCTCTTTTTTAACAAAAAAAAAAAATTTGATTTTAATAATCCAAAATAACGCATTTAAAAAAACAGGGTTCCAATTCCACTTTTTGTTGTAAATTTCCATAAAAAAAAAAATATCAAAAATTTACAAAAAAACGATTACCCTTTTTATTTCTTTTTCGGTTTTTTTTTTTTTATCAGGAGTGGATTATTAACAAAAAAAAGCCTATTAAACACAAAAAAATTTTTTTTCCCAGGTTTTATGAAAAGAAAATAGTTATGACAAAACCTTAATAATACCCTTGGTGGAAAAAAAAAACTAAAAACAAAAAAATAAAACAACCTTTATTTCAAATTTTTTTATACCTTTTAGTTGTGGTTCCACTTTTAAAATTTTAAAATTGTTTTTCAGGTAGGGGCCTGTCACCTAAAAAACTTAGGATGTATAAAAAAAAAAAAAACTGCTTTTTGTTAGGGTGAGAAAAAATTCCGGGGGAGGGGAGATATGCTGTTGATTTACTAATAAAAAAAAAAAAATAAATTTAAAAAGTAAAAAAAAACTCAATCTGTTATTGTTTTCTGTTTTTTTTCCCACTGGGTTTTCTGGCCCATTTTTAAAATTTGATATCCTGGAGGGGGAGTTTCCCTAAATGGTGTTTCCAAATTTAAAAAACAAAATTTTCTTGGGATAATAATCCTTGTACTAATCGAAAAAAAAAACAATGGGGACCAAATCCTGTATTTCTTGGGGTTGTTTCTATGGATATGGCCATAATTTGAATATATTAAAAAAAATAACTTTGGGTTTATGTTTTCCAGCTGTTGTCCCTTAAATTTTTCTTTTTTAAATCCTCGGACTTGTTGCTGGCGCCGGTTCTTTACGGGGGCCCCCACGTTCCCACCCCACGAGGAAGCTCCACACAAATTAATTTTTTTTTATTGTTTAATTGTAAAAGTCGTTTACAATTGTATGGGGTAAAAAAAAAATATATAAATTTAAAAAAAAATTTATTTTATAAAAAAAATTGTTTTGTTTCAAAAATAAAATGGCAACCCCAGAGAAACACCCTTTGAAAACATTGAAAATGTTTTGGGGGATACTGGCACACAATCTACAATAAAAACCTAAAATATTATTTTTTAACAAACCAATATTTTGAATTCTAAGTAGTCTTGCAAAATATTGTTAACTTTTTAAATATCCCCACCGTTCAATGAATATTCCACAAATTTCCCATGTTGGGCCTATGTTTAAATTTCCAAAGAAAATTATTCTTTTTAAATTGATATTTTTTTATGTAACCTTTATTTATACAAAAAAAACTTGATAAAAACCAGATTATCCTACCTTTTATTGCAGAGGTTATTGGGCATTAAACAGTTTTTCTGAAATAGGCATATAGGGTTATGGTAATAAAACATGTCACGTTTATCATTTAAATTTTTTTAATTTTTTGGAAAGCTTGGCAAAAAAAAAACTTAATGTTTTTATTATTCTTAAATGGAATTCAAAAAAAAAAAAACCCATATTTATTATTTGAAGGTTTTATTTGGGCCATACGCCATTTTTTTTTTATGGCCGTTTAATATGTTAAAATTTTTTTTTAATCTATACGCTATACTTCCACGTGGATATAAAGGGTGTTTTATTTATTTTTCCCCCTTTTTACAAGTAAACAAAAACTATGTTAAAAATTTCAAAAGGGGCCGAATTTAGTGTACTTTTTCTTTTTTTTAGCGATTTGTTTGGTCCATACCAAAAAATTAAATTTTTAAAAAACAAAAAAAAAAAAACTAAGGGTTTTTTAGGCCTTTAATTTTTGGTAAATTTTTTCCTTGTGCTATTTATTGGGGGGACGGTTTACGTTGGTAAATGGGGACTTTCTATAAAGTACGTTTTCTGGGTTAAAAAACAAAAAAAAAACTTTCTGTTTAAAATTATTTTTGTTAGTATTTTTTTTTTTAATGGTTCAAATTTAAAATTTTACCTAAAAAATTCTCGGTTTAAAAAATACAGATATACAGGGTTTAAAATAAAGTTTAAAATTAAATGTTTTTCCCAAAAAATTTAACAATTTTAGGTTTTTGCCGGAATTGGACCAAAAAAAAAAAAACGCTGATATCCAAAAAAAAAAGCTGACTTTTTACTGTTTCAAATAGGGGGGGGGGGGACTCCAAAATTTTTGGTTTTGGAGATTTAAAAAACCCCAGGCCCCTTTCGAAGGGGGTTGCGTGGGTGGGCGGGTAATTTTTTGGCTTGGGGATAAAAACTTTTTGAAAATTAAAAAAAACTGGGGCTCCATGCGACTCAAAAAAGAGGGTAACAGCTTGAGTAAAATAATTTAAACTTTAAATTTTACCAAAAAAGGGCATGAATTACCATTTAAAAAAAGGGTATTGGGCAAATATGAACCCAAACTGATTATTCAAAAAACCATTCAAAGTTTTAAAAGCTTACAGGTTTTTAATGGCTATAATTTTTAAAGCTTAAACCTTCTAATCAATTCCGAGGGGGGGAGGTTAGTTATTATGTGGCAGGGGGACTTAGAAAATTTTACTTCATTAAAAAATCCTTCAGCGCCCCTTTTTTAAAGGCGACACTTTTTGTTTGGCATTTTGTTTGTGTATAAAACCCTTTTAAATATTTCCCTGTGTGAATGGTAAAACGAATTCTCCATTTTGGAGTTTTTCGTGAAGGGATATTTCAAAAAAATCCTTCAATTTAAATTTAACCTAAGTCTTACATAATATAAAGAAAAAAACAAAAAAAAGTGGAGGTTAGTTTCATTTTCATATACGTTACTCGTTCATTAATATGGAAGTTTAAAAAAAAAAACCGGGAAAAAACATATTCAAAAAAAAAAATTTAAATTAAGGCAAGGGCATAAAAATTGCCGCAAAGGAAGTTTTTTTTGCGGCCAAAAAAACTCTTTTTTTTTTTTGTATTTGACACAAATTTATTGTACTGGGAGTAAAAAAAAATTATTTGAAGGTTTTTTGAATACTATTTACTTACATAAAAAAATTGGGTGATTTATTTCTGTACTAAAAAAAAAATTGTTATTTTATTTGAGGTAAATAAAAAAAAAAATTTAAGATAATTCTTTCTTTTACTTCGTAAGCCAAAAAAAACTTTTCCTTTTACGAGTTGCCAAATGATAGGAAGGGAATTTTTTTTTTCGGGGTTTCCAAAAAAATTTCTTTACAACCAATGCAAAATAAATTATTTTAATAAAATGTTACAGGGTTGCTTCCGGGAACTTCCAGTGTGTTTTTTTTCCTCTCAGGGGCTCTCTTTCAATCAATTTGGTGGTACAAAAAAAAGGGACTATGGGGTTCATGGGGCCTGTAAAGGGGAGGCTGGGGCAAACCAAGGGGCTTCTTGTTTATGGGGGGGTAGGGTAGGGTTTTTGTTAAACGTCGAAGGGGGCAGTTTTGTGGGCTTGGGAGGCAATTTTTTGCCGTGGGGAGCCTTTCGGAAGATGGAACTTTTAAATATTCAGGGACCTTTGTTTGCCGAGTGATCAAGGCGTTTTCAAGTCTGAAGCCAACCCTCCAGATAAAAGGCTGGCGTTGAAAAGGGTTTATTTTTTCCTAGGCGGGGAACAGAAAAATTTCAAAAATAACCACACGATTCTGGGAAAAAAATAAAAACGCATTAGAAGACCGCATTTTTATTTTTGATACGGACGGGGGGGGGGAGGGACATTTGCTTTCAATTTGTTGAAGGGTTTTTTTGGGTTTTCGAGAGGGATTAGTTTTGCTATTCGGAGGGGGAATCTTTGGCTTTTTGGGATTTGGGGGATCTAAAAAAAAATATTTTGTACTGAATTGCTTTTTTGGTATAACCCAAAAAATTTGCTAAAAAAAAGAAAATATGTGTTGCTGCCGGTTTTTATTCAGCACCACCCCACTCGGGCCAGTGGGGCCCCGCACCTCTCCAATTTAGAATGTTTTAGATGAACGGCATTATTCCCCGAAAAACACTACTTTTTTTTACTTTGTTTATGAAAAACAGGAAAATTTCTTTATTATCCAGTTTTACAAAAAAAAAAGAGGGAATTTTTAAAATATTTTTAAAATTTGGCAGTAATTATTAAATTAGGGGGGGAATTTTAGACATTCCCTTGTTTTACTGTATAAATTTTAAAAAAATTGGGGCCCCGTTATTTATTAAATCTTTGTTTTTTTTAATTGGGCGAAAAGAGGAGCTATTGGGGCATGAGTTTCTATAATATTAGAAGGAGTTAAAAAAAAAAAAAAAAAACTTCTTAGAAAAAAATATTTTTCACCAAATTTTTGGCCCCACTAAAAGGGTTTTTAAAAAATATTTGAAATTATAAAAACAATTTAAAAAAAAAAACAACAAAATTTGGGGTTTTACTTGTTTTTTTTATTTATGTGTTAAATTAAAAAAAAAGGGCAATTCGGACTAATTTAAAAACCTCATTACGGGGAAAATAAATTCCTTGCTCACTACAAAAAATTTTGCTAGGCGAAAAGGGATTTGCTGGAAAAAAAAAAAAAAACACAAGTAAGGAAAAAAGGTTTTTCTCATTATAACAAAAACCAGTTATAATAATTTATTAATTATATATTTTTTTTGGATAAAAAAAACTACGAGAAAAAAAACTTCCAAATAATTATGTTTAATAGTTTGGACTGGAAACCTTCGTACCAAATTAAAAATGTAATTTCTGATTTCTCCCTTTTGTAACTATGTTTTGGGTTTACTAAGAGGATTATAAATTTAAGGCATTCAAAAAAAAATATAAAAATTAGTTTAGGCTTTTACCCCCACAAACAATCAAAAATAAACCAAATACGTTTATTAAAAAAAAAAACTATAATTTTTAAATAAAAGTAACTTTTTTTTAAGCAACTACATATGGAAAATATCCGCGGTATTTATGGTGTGTAAAATAATACTAGCTAAAAAAAAAAAAAAAAAACAAACTTTTTAGGATGTAAAAAAAAATGGGCTTATTTGTAAGGAAAAATAGCGGTGGAGGTAATCCTATGATTAAAATTTATTGGGAATAAAAAAAGTAAAAAAAAATCAATCCTTGTAAAAATTTTCCCTGGCCCCTTTTGCTTATTGGGGGCCCCATTCCCCCACAATCGGTGTTTCCCCTGGGTTTGCTACTTTCCTCGGGGATAGCTGTGAGCTTGAATATAATCGGAACAGTTTGGATAAAAAAAAGGTGGGAGGGGCGCAATAAAAAAATACCACTTTAAGGGAATTTTTTTTAAAAAAAAAAAACATTAAAGTTATTAAAATGTTACACCCTTTGTTTCCATTGGATTTAAAAAAAATTAAATTTTAATATTTACGTTACCACTGCTGTTTTTCAGTTTTTCAACCCGTCCCTTATATTTTGCTTGAACGTCCCACCCCCCAACCTATTAATAAAAAACACTAAAAAAAAAAAAAACAAAAAAAAAAAAACGCTTGTTAATCTGATTATACCCCCCCAAAACCGCGGTTTACATTTTTAATGTGGGGGGGAACAAAAAACATGTGAAGTAAAAACATAATTTAGGAAAAAGGTTTATTTTAAATTGCGCACTTTTTACATGTCAAAAAAATTTACCGATAATTTATATTGCTACAATAATAGGTGTTTAAAGATTTACAAGAATCTAGGGAGGATCAAAAAAATAAACTATTAGGAAAAATGGGGGGAAACATTTATATAATTTATTGCTAATTTTAATATATAAAATTATTGTAGTTGAACCCTTCCCCCGCGAGAGAGACAGATAAACAAAAAAAAACCCCAATTTATCAAAATAAAAAAAAACAAAAAAACAACTTTGTTACCCGAATAGACTAAATCTAAAAAAAAAAAAAAACAGGTTACCAAAAACTTAATGCTTTCACTAATCATATTTTTGAGTTTTATATTTTTTAAAAATCCAAACTTTTTTTAAGATTTGTAAATTAAAATTCACGGCTAACCCCTAATTGGGGGGGAAAATATTTAAAAATTTTGATTATGTTTTTTATTACTTAGATAAAAAAAAAGGGTTCTTGCGTTATTTTAAAAATTTTAAATATTTATGCCTGTTTCAAGGTTTTCATGGGAATAAAAAAAAAAAAAATAATAACCTTTTTTTACAATTTAAAAAAAAAATAAAAGTTTTTTTGGCCCGTCTAAAATACCGTGGTACAGAAACATAAAAAATGTTAAATTTTAGGTTTCTAATTTGGGTTTATATTCCACAATAAGTATATTATCATTTGTCGGGGTAGTAGGGTTTTAAAATTAAGTAAAATGACAAGTTACGATATGCTAATTTTATTTACTTTTTTCCGTTATAGGATGGCCAAAGCAAATAAACATAAATTAAATAAATAAAAATTTAAAAAAAGAATTTGAATATTATTAACTAGTCTTTTTTTAAATTTTACCTTAAAAGTTTTTGGCTTTTTTTGGGGGGGGACCTTCAAAAAAAAAAAAAAAAAAACGGCCATTTAAATAAAGCGATTGTATTTCTCAAATTAGGCAAACACAGTTTGTTACCATTGTGGGAAAGGGGATATTTTTCTGTTTTTTTTGTTGAACTTTATTAATACATTGTGGTTTGTAATAAATTTCCCCTTATCGCTATTCATTTAAAAAATTTGAATGGCCAAAAATGTGTTTGCTTAATCGCCCAAAAAATCTTGAGGGAAACGGGCTGGATCCCCCAACCCCTTAGGGTGAATTTTCCTTTTGTTAAAAAAAAATGTTTTTTTCATTGGGAAAAAATTCGATAGGAGAAATTTTTTGTGAAGGGAAAAAAAAAAAAAAATATAAGAAAAAATTTTTAACCTGGGGAAATTTTTTTAAAAATTCAGGAAAAAAAAAAAAAAAAAAAACGTAGTGGGGGTTCTTTAAACAAATTTCATTAATCCAAATTAAACTGGACACTAAAAAACAAGCTTGGGTTAAAAAAACCGTTTTCAGCTTATAGTTTCGAGAAAATTGGGTCTGAAAGGAAAAAAAAAAACTTGCTAAAAAACAATATATAAAATTGCGTTTTTTAAATTATTTTAAGTAAACAGTGCCTTGATTTTATTAATGTAATGGGCTGATAAGGTTAAAAAAAAAAATCAAAAAAAAATAGTATTATAGATAATATATATATTATATAATTAATATATTTTACTTCCACAATTGCGTCACTGGGGGGGGGGGACGATTTTTTAGATTAAATATTTATTTTTAATTGCAAAGCATTTTACAATATAATTTATAATAAAAAAAAAAAACTGTAAATTTAAAACAAAAAACCTTTTAATTGCCACAAAAAAGTTGTGAGTGGGTTTTTCACCAACAATTTATTCTTAAAAAACTTAGGTGGGCTTCGTTGGAAAAACATTTCGATATGAAATTTTTTAACAGTACCTTTTGGGAAAAAAAACAGGAGAAATTTGAACCACTTAAAAATTTCCTCAATGGGATTTTTAGGTGGGGGGGGAACCCACTTAAGGGGTTGGGGGGGGACTAAGTTCCATTTTCCAAAAATACTTGGGGGAGTCCGTCCTCACAACAGGGACTTACGACTGGGTCTTGGCCGCCCAAAATAGGAGGGATTTCTGCCTTTTGGAAATGGCGCGCCACGTCAAGGGGGGGACTGTCGGCCCCTTTTTACGAGGGGGGACCCACACCCGGGGGGGGGACTACCCTTTACCCATAAACCAAGGGGAAGCTTTTTGCTGCTCTACCAAAAAAACGAGTTTTTAGGTTCCGCCCCAAACGTGACATTACCGGGCGGCTCCAAAGGCCTGGTATTCCCCACACACCTCCAAGGGGGGGGGACGTTCAAAAGGGATGGTACTAAAGGAAGTTATTCCAGAATAAACAGGGGACGCTTCCCAACCAAAACTGAACATGGCCCCCCAACTTATTAGTTTTTTGGGGACCAGGGAAAAAAAAAAAATAAACAACGGTCTTCCCTTTACGGTCTGGCAGGGGGAATACCCAGCCTGCATGAATAACATCCGCAGGGGGGGCCCAGGGCGAAGGAGGCCCATGTATGCCACAGTGGACAAAGCTGAAATATAAAAAAAAAAAAAAAAAAACCGTGGGAAAAAACCACATTTTCCCGGGAGGGGTGGGTTTAAAACCAGGGAAAGGGCCGTCTCACCCCGGTGGAAAAATCCCAACAAAAAAAAAAAAAACTGAAAAGGTCATTAAAAAACTAGGATGGACCCATACCCCAAAGGGAAGGACAAAAGAACAAAAAACAAAAAAACCAAAAAACTAAAAAAAAAAAAAATCATTCCACTTCACTTACTCCAAAAAAACCAAAAACCAGGATCTTACTCGAAAAGGCGGACAGGGTGAAAGTTTTAAAAACAAAAAAAAAACTAACAAAATTTAAAAAAACAACCCTCCCCGGACTTAAAACGCGCAAAAAAAAAATACAAAAAAACAATAGGGCCCCAACAACTTGGGGGGGGGGCTAAGGGGGACGTAACACATAGGGCAATTTCTGCTTGGTGCAAGGAGAATTTCTTACCCTCCCAAGGAGGCGGGGGTGTGGGAACAACAGGAGGGGTTCCCCCAGGCCTTTACCCGCTTTGGGGGGCCTTGCCCTTTGGCACTGCTAAGGATTTGTAGGTTTTTTTCTCAAGGGAAAGGGGGGGACAAAGTTGTTTTTTAACCCCTGATTTTTCTTTGGTGTACAAACCCTTAGAGTTACTGGAAGGGATTTTTTTTAAATAAACTGTTAAAAATTTCCCACCAAAATTCTTTCAGTTTTTCGGGCCCAACAAAAAAAAAAAAACATACGAAAGTTTAATTTTTGGGTTTGATCCTTCATTCAACCAAACTAGTTAAAAAAAAACCTATAATATACATATAATGGTTTATTTAAAATTTTAAAAATAAAAATATTTTTGACTATTTAATTCTTTCCCTCAAAACTTGTTTTTTTTAAATCACCGTTTTTTTTAAAAGTCATTGGGACTTGATAAACAAAAAATTAACGGGCAAAAAAAAAAACACGTCTGGGAATTTTTCATTTTTTTTTCCTAAAAAAAATGAGCTAAACATTTTAACTATTTTAAAAAAATTTATCTTTTCGAAAAATATATTAAACAACTTTTAACAAATGGGGAACATTTTTTTGCCTAAAAAGATTTCTCTCAGGGAGGGACCACCGTTTTAAAAAAAAAAAACGAATTAAATATTTTTCTTTTGTTAAAAAAATCTATTTTTAACACCTTTTTTTAAATAATCTTTATGAAGAAATGTAATATTTAAAAAAAAAAAAAACATTGGAGGGTTTTTTTTAGAGAAAAACATTTAGGTTTGCCATTGGAGGGTCCAGAATGTTGAAAACGGGGCAGTAAAAAACAACTTACTCTAAAGGGGGCCGTGCATCATCCTGAATGCCGCCAAAACTCTTGTAATTTTGACAAGATTTGGACAAGTACCTTCTATTTTAAAACCTTTAACTGTTAAAATGGGGGCTATTTGGGTTCATTGAATAGTTTAATTTTTGTGTTAAAAAAAAATTGGGCATTCAATCTAATTGAATATATATGGAAAATTTCGGGGGTCGGCCCAAAAATCAGGGGCCGGCAACAAAACCCTTTTTTTTTTCCTTTCTATTTTCTTATTGAAAAATTAACTTACTGCCGGGCCCCCAGATCTGACGTCTTTTTGTTTTCTCTTTGGTTGACGAGTAAAATTTCGCTCCCCACCCAAATTTTGTGGGGGTTATAGATGAAGCAGCTGATTAAAACAAACCAGCTATCTAATTTTCCTGGCGCGCGGGCAAAAAAAAAAAACATATTATTTTTTTCTGTTGGCTGTTAACTAGCTAATTGCACGAACGAGCCTTTTCCCGCCAATCTAATTTTACGTCTGCTAAATTAAAAAAAACTAGTGTTCATGTGTTAGTCCTATTTTCTTTTTTTGGTTAGTGTTGACTAAAAAAAATTGGGAGTAAAACGTCTTCAATTTTCATGTGTAATAGGAGATGTTGGGAGGTGAGGACCCGTAATTTCAAAAAGGGACTTTTTTTTTTTAACGCCTGGTCAATGGTTCGGACGTGGGAAAAAAAAACAGATACTTAATTGACATTGAAAGTTGGAAGAAAAGCGGAAAAACTTAGGTTTCTTCTTGTTGGCTCAAGTGTTTGGGGGAAACGGGGGACCAAGGGTTGAAAAGAATCCAGACTTTTTTTACCAAGCGGGAATCTTGGAGCCATTTAAAAAGTAGGTGATGGTGCGGGAAAGGTTGGCGTCTGCCATGGGGGGGAAAATGGGGAAAAAACAACCAATTGATTGTGAAACGGTGGGACGGTTTCTGGTGTTAAAAAATGGGGGACCGTTTGAAAAGTGAATGAAATTCGATTATGGATTTGGATTCCAAAAGGTAGGCCAAACAACATGAATTTTTCCTTTTAAAAATTCGTATTTCTAAGTATTCATTTAAAATAATTCGCCAATTAATTTTGCTAAGGGTCTGTAGATTATTTTTTCAAGGCTTTTTCTTATTGGAACGGGAAATTTTTCAAATTGATGGTCATTGGGAAACCAAAATAACAAAAAATTTTTGCTAAGTAAAAGTATGCAGAGGGGAATAAACCAAGGGAAATTTGAAGGCCCGCAAAATAGCAGTCTTAAATGGGGGACCTTCCCAACAGATTGTTAAGATAGATATGAGGGAAAAAGGTTTCAATATTTTGGGTAATCCTACATAATGGGGTTTTGGCAAAATCGTCCCCGTAATCCCCCCCACAGGGGGGGGGACCTATTTGGTTCTGACCACCATTTTTTGTACAAAAGAATTTGGTGCTTGTCCAAGGGTTAATGAGCAGGGAAACCGTTTTCAAAGGCTGATTGCTCCGCAATAGACCAAAAGAAGGGGGTTAAATTGGCCATAATTCAAAAGCCATTAAGTGGGTTGTTGGTGTACAAAAAAAAAAACCCAAAGGGAAAAGATTTGGAAATCGGATTTTTGAGTTAGTCTTTGGACAAAAAAAAACTTATAATCTTTTTCGTTTTTGGGACTCCCGGCCGTAAATCAAAAAGTGTTTCTTAATTTTCAGATTTATAGTTATTTCTAAAAAAATTTTTTCATCCATTACAATTGTTTTTTTTGCGTCTTTAAAAGGTCTTTCCAATTATTTTATTTTTTTGTTTCTTATTTCAAAAAAGGTTTTGGCCAATTTTTCTCCTCTATTGAATAAAGCGTTATTGTATTGTATATTTACCTGTGGCTTATGGTATTTACCAAAAAAAAATCTTCCCCACCCAGGGGTTGTCATCCCCGGTCTGTTTTTTTTTTTATTGCAGTTGTGGGGACCATTTTAAAAAAATTGTTATAGGGCATATTTTCATTTTTTTTTTTACAAATAAACATTAAGTTAAAATTTGGACTTTTTCCATACCAAAAAAAATCATCCTTTATCGTTGAACATTTTTAACATTTTTGTTTCAATTTGGAAAAACAAAAGTTTTTCCCACCGCCAATTACTTTCCACTTCAGTCCCAGGGATTATTCGGAAATGAAATGGTTTATGGTGCCCTTTTTCCCAGTTTAATTTTAAAAAAAAAAAAACTCCGGGGTATTTTACCAACATTTTAAAAAAAAATTCCAACGGACCGCGGCAAAAAAATCAAGGCATTTCAAGTTGAAAAAAAATTTAAAAAACGTGGTATTGGGTTGTTGTATAAAAAAAAACCTTTGGCAAGTAAAAAATAGGCTGTATTAAACATACTGTGGAAAAAAAATTTGTATATTTTCATCTGTATTGTTAAAAAAAAAAATTATTAAGGGTTTTTTCCAGATAACTTATATACAAAAACCCCTTATTATTTAATTCTTTTTAATTTTGGAATAATGGGTAAGTTTTGGGTCTTTTTTGTATAAATGATCGGAGGGGAGAATTTTTGCACTAATAAAAAAAGTTGTTTCGGCCCCCACGGTTATCGGGAAAAAAAAATAAAACAATAGTAATATCTAAGGGGGAAGTTAAAAAAAGTTAATTGTTTTGTTTCAACTTTTTTTGATTTAAAAAAAAAAAACCTGTATCTAAAAAAAAAAAAAATATTTTTTTTTAAAAAAAAAACATTTTATAAAAATAAAAAAAGGGTTTTTGGTAAATTTTGAGTTTAAAGCAAATTTTTCGCTAAAAATACTTTTAGATTTTTTAGGAGAGCGGTTATTAAAAAAAAGATTTTAATCGGTGCTAAAATAATATCTTTCGTTTTCCTACTTAAGGGAAAAAAATCAAAAAAAAAAATTTTTTTCGTTTTATACCAAATAATTTAAAAAAATGAAAAAAACTGGTTTTTAAAGTATTGTTAATAAAACTGAAAAACAAAAAAAAAACTAGTAAATTACCCAAATTTTTAAAAATTTTCCAGGGGCTTGGTCTTTATTTTACTGGGTTTAAAAGCAAAATTATTATTAAATTGGAAAAACCTTTCTATTTGTTTATAAAAAATTTGCTAGGGCAAAACATAAATATTATAGTTTTTTTTTTCATTTTTTGGAAGAAATTCATTGGGATGGAACCAGTTAGAAGCCGTATGTTAAAATTCTGGGAAAAAAAGGGGGAATTTTTTTAAATGCTGGAGAAAAAACGAGGGTGAGGGGTGTCTCCCCGGGGGTTTGTTCGTTGGAAAAAGGGTTTAATTTTCATGGGTTTATTTAAAGTTAGATATTCCCCCCAGATATATCGAAGGCCCATATCTGTACTCAAATTGCTTGAGGTTTAGTTAAATCGTATATTAGGTTAGGGATAAGTGCCCACGCAAAAAGGACTTTAGTAGCCAACTTTTCTGGTAATAATTTATGAATTTTGTGTTTTTCGGGTTTTTTTTTTTTCTGGTTTTGTTAATTACTTGTCTCGCGGGGCTTAACTGGGGGTCACCTAATTGTAAAAAAAAAAAACATTAAAAAAACTTTCCAGTGTTCATTTTTAATTACACCATCTTGTGTGCTTTGGGGGGGCTGTGTGGCTTCGTTTGGGCGTCCGTGAATGGGGGAAGACTTTGGAGAAGTGCGGTTGTTGGCATGTGAATATTACGTGTGCATGTGCTTCTTGAGGGTGTGGTATGTGTTCCATCCACAGATTTCTTACTCTACAACTTCTCTTCAATACACAAACACTACTCAGGTAGCTAGCTATGTCTTCAGTTTAAAGTAATTTATGTAAATTTATAGATGTTTTGAGATTATTTGTAACTACATGTAATATAACTAGAACCAGTAATTTTTACAATAGTGTAACACGCTGAATGAGATAGATGTATTATGACGCCAGAGGCTTGAGATTACTGGTCGGTTCTTAGATAGTACAGACTAAGCGGGCGGAATTGTTATTATAACTACAAAATTATACACATACCACTACTACTACCCACCATCACTACCACTACTGGTGGATAGTGTGTGTGTGTGTGTGTGGTGTTGTGTGTGTGTGTGTGTGTGTGGTGTGTGTGTTGCGCGCCGCGCGTGTGTGTTTGTCGGGTGTTGTACTATTAGAGTGGTTTAAACCTTATTTATCACTTTTATCTATTTGTTGTCACATTATTGTGGTCAAAAAGAAAGTGTGGAATACTTCGTCCAAAAAGGGTTTAGGGTGGGAGAAAAAAAATACAGGCTTGAGTAGCGAACTCGATGAGACATTGAAGATTGAAATTTTTATTTTCTTGTTGAATTCGGAAAAGTCACGGTACTGTAAATGAACTGCGAATAAATAGGCTTATTATTGTCCAAAAGTTGCTATATTTCCCACATTTTGCTCGGAAAATTCAAATGTATGTATACATATTAAAAACAAAACATTATTAAAATACGGTCAGGACATATTTACTAAAACCTTGACTTATCAGCGGTTTTTGTTTATGGTTTTTAGAAGCTATTGCTGTTGATTTATTCGGTATTGTAGCTTACAAATCATTATTAATAAACTTACGAAAATTTATATTTTCAGTGCATATTGCTCTTTCCGTAATTCTTAATTCTATGAATATTTGATCAAATAATAATAGTCAAGATTATTTATTAAAATTAGGTATGTATTTTAATGACTGAATTATAAAGCAAAATCTAGGACAATACGTATCTATGTAAAGTTGATCTAATGTTAGAAGAGGTTACAGGAGCTGAACCTTATTATTAATATTTTAGGTTTTTTTAAGTATAATATTGATGATGTATTTACAGATATGACTTAGCAGACGGCTGCCTGGCAGCATCTTCACCACTCATCACACATTTCATTTTCCAGGTAGGCAACTAAAACCTCTAAAACGAAATACATTTTTAATTTGTCTTAAAACCTTGGCTTCAGAATGGCTCACTTTGTAATTTTAAGTTAATTTTATAAGTTATTTATGCGTTGTAACTGTCTGTTACATCCTCACAGTGTATCCATACCGTTATGAGATTCACTAGTACTCCCGGATATAGACGCAGTAATGCAATGAACGTGTGAACTCATAATTTGTTGCCATGAAAAATTAAAACAATTATTGTGTTTGACCAGATGTGTGTAATAATGTGCGTGCATATGAATAATAAATTGATAATTAATTCACCCCTCATAGTTAGGGTTTAGCCTACTTATAGTGATAACTTACCTAGTAGAAGTGCTAGACTACTTTACTTGTTTGATGTTATTTTAACTTAATGATGAGTCTCATAATACGACTATTATAGTTACTACTATATTATCATAGATTTGACGTTTTAGCAGCGTTTCTAAACTTGGGAATGAAGATTAAAAAAATCTTGGAAGATATGGAACACTTATTAAATTAGAATAATAATTCCGAATAAAATTTTCTTTAATGAGAAAATTATGAGCTCTATTTGTTTGGGTTTAAAATTAATTTGCTTACTCATCATTACTATAGACCGCCTCATGGTCTATTCCTATTCGAATCTGTTACTTGGTTTGCCGACCGCGTATGCCTGTCTGTCTAGCTATCTTGCTCGTCTGTCTATCTCAATATCTGTACCTTCTCTAAAAAAAGAATGAGTGTATGATCTGTCTAGCCTTGTACGCACTGACTGTGTGAGACAGAGTACACATTTTATGGTACATTGTACAATCATTAGGCACTATTAATTCACAATCATTCGTAAAAATTATGAATGGAATAGTTATAAACCATACTCGTCATAAGTTGTCTATAAAGGCATTTGTTATAATTATATTTATATTTTTTTATATATGAAGTACTAGGCTCTGTGGTTTTCTAATTTCACATTCTTAACGATATTAACCTCATGCCAGTACACTAGTTACCTATCCCCTTGCATTTATCAAATTGCACATGTAAATAAAATAACAATCGAGATTTAAGACAAAACTTGTTATTTAAACAACTCAAAACTCTGTTTAAATTGAAGTATAAATTGTAACTTTAACTCACTTTTAATATACAATCACATTTCTGTACTTTAATATAAATCAAGTGTTCAAACTAATAGCTCATATTACAATGTACAGCATCGTTGAGAGCAGATTATCGCTTGCATTTTATAAAATAATGCTTGAAAACCGATCAAAATTTATTTCATTTCAAACGGAAAATGGGAAACCTATAATACATTGGATACCTTAATAATAATAATATAATATTGCGGTAACAATTATAAAATTGTATACAAACGTCACAAATAAATATTTAAATAAAAAAGGTAGGCCTACCGTTCATTCACTCACGCACACAGTCACATGTTTCTCTCATTCACTCTCATCTTCATTCTCACCAGACAATCCTGCCACTGCCACACCAAAACTGCCCAGCGGCTCTCCATAAACTCGTCAACTGAGTAAAAACACCCTCGACACCAAAAGATGTCTTAGGCGAGTTTTATATTTTTTTTTTGTCATTCGATTGTTTGATCTCTTCAGGGAGCTTATTGATTAGCTTGACACCAACCTCAGACGGCAAACGTTCGAATGCTGCAATTCTGTGTTGTTGAACGCGGAAGTTGTCCCTGCCTCTAGTCCCATACTGGTGAACGTCCCTGCCTTGAACCAAGTTACACTTAGAACGGCAGTACAGGACAACCTCCAGGATATAGAGACAGGGAAAAGTCAGCAATTCAAGCTTCCTGAATGTGTTTTTGCATGAATCTCTGAAGTTCAATTTTGAAATGATTCGGACAGCTTTCTTATGACTTCTAAATACACGTTCGAATTTGTATTTAGAACAGCTGCCCTACAGTCCCAAACCATATGTCAGATGTGGATATACCACGCTAAAGTAGGCCGTTAATTTGTTGAGTAACTGTCAACAGACAAAATTCAGTAGCTTTTGTTAATGAAGCTGCCATCTTCAAGTTTAGAAAGCAAATTTTCAGACCACCCTCGTATATTATTAAACTAACTCCGATATGCTTAATACATAATTGGAATGTGAAAAGATCTATGTTGCTTTTATGTGCTATCTTTTAATGCAGAATATAACGAAGAGTTGGTTTTAACATCTGTGAATGTAGAGTGTGAACAGACCATAGCTACCTTTTATGGTTTTATATTATGCTATGTGGAGATATCTCTGATGTGTAATATCAATTTCATTGTGTAATTCCAAAATATTTATTCCCACATTCAGTTACTTTAAATTAGTACTCCGTGGTTTTCTTGCAATCGACACTTAATATGTAATTTGAGGAAGTAAATTATTGTATGATTGTTAAATAAAATACAACTATAAACAGAATAGGCTAAAGTAATGCAAGACTAAGACTTTTAGTGTGTTAGGGTGACAATGTGATGTACATGTTTAACATTTTAAAATAAAAAATACTTTGAAGATTGCTATAAAATTGGTGTCTTCTGGCAAATTAAAAATGTTATTTTATATATTTCAATGCAATCCTTACGCGGATTTGCTGACTACACAACTACTCAGCAATAATTGAGTCGCTTGAAGCATAGTATTCTCCGTGTGTAAACCAGCCTCTGTCAATTAACTTTTATGTTAAATTCACTACAGGAACGCAAACCATTAAAAATTTATAAAACAGTATTATGACAAAAATGCATTGCAGAAATATATTTTACTTACATTAAAACATGCGCATTACCATATCTAATTATGATTGTAAATGGAAAAATAATTTTAACTGAAAATCTACTTAATGCGTATGATTTAGAAAATGTCCTTTTATTGAAATATATGCTTAATATTATCAAATACAATAAATTTCTGTGGGTAATAAGGAGGCCAAAGATCAGATGCAACAGCATTTTTTGTTTTACTATTCATGATTATCCAAGAAATTATGTTACTTCCACCTAAGTTAATTTTATGAATTACCTTAAAGTTAAATAAAATATGTGAAATTAAGGTTTTATGACATTTAGTTTTACAAACGAAAGGCAAGTACAGGTCCTTTCAATAATTTACAATCAAAAGGCAGATGTAGATCCCTTCCCCACTTTCTCTCCCACCACCAACCACACGACCCGCGGACCAACATGTGTCGCTTAGGTGTACGGTGTATAAAAAGGACAAACACGGACCGCTCATTACACGCGGACCAACATGTGGACAAAAGTTTTTATATATTACAAAATATTAGCATACATTTATCAAGCAAGTTATAAAACATAAATGTATGCTCAGAACAAATTCATAATGTGGTTATATGAAGGTTTAAATGGGGGGCTTGATGGACCTGCATGGTTCGCTGTATAACACAGGACCGTCAAGTGCCTCGTTTCTGTAAATATATATATATATATATATATATATATATATATATATATATATATATATATATATATATATATATAATACTTATTCATTTGAATAACAAAGCATGCAATAAAAGGACATAACACAACACACACACACACACACACACACACACACACACACACACACACATATATATATATATACAATATATATATATATATATATATAATTTCAACAAACATTAAATCACAAAAAGTACTTGCTTCATTTTGTAAATACATTTCAGCTACGTTAGTTAAAAAACCTATTTTTCCACATTTATTAATATGATATTCGCTACTCCGCTAATAATATCTTTTTGTAAATTAACACTCGGTCAAGACACAATTTTATTTACTAATAGTTACTTTTAAAGCCCTTACTCGGATTAAAGTAATTTGCAAGAGAAAAACATGTTCGAGAAGTAAAGTTGTAGAAGTGTATAATCAATGGCTAGTTCTCTTTGTTGTTGCAGGGTTGTGTAGTAATAAGTAATTGATATAAACCCTTATTTCAAGTTAGGCTAGGGCACGCTGGGAACTTATTGACCAAGGTTAGAGTAAAACATAAAAATTATTATGCAAGAATATTTTACAAAGAACCAGATTTAAATTCTCGTAGGTCATTCTTTACATAAATGTAAAAACTGGGAAGTTTAGACAATATCGGTAGCAAATACTTGGCAGAAAATGGCTAATTTAGTCTTTACATATCGTTGTCTTACGGTGATATTACTATCACTTACGTGTCTGACCGTTATAATTAATTGTTGTTAAATGTTTTAATAAAAAAGTAAAATATCCCGCACCAATTCAAGTTTTGGCTGACGATCAATTTCATATTCGGAGGGTTAGATGTCGTCAATTTTACAAAACTAAATGCTGTTTGCTTATACTCGTAAATGCTTTAGTCCTAGAGCATAAAATAAATACAAACGCATCTTATTGTACGTCAACGATTATAAAAGAACGGCACTTGCTTAGGATAAAATATCGACATTTTCCTTGAAATAATCCAGCTGATATGCCCCCTACAGATGTACACATATAAATTACTTATATCCATGGAAACAACGAAAGAAAAGTTCAGGGTATTTAAATATTCTGAATTGCTCAATACTATAATCAAAATTCACTTTAATCGCAGCACCTCGGAAAACTAGCGAACAAGGAATATGATGTGAGGCTCAGAGAGAGGACCTGGACCAGAAACTACAGTGAGTTATTTTTATTGTTTTTTATATCGTAGTTTCTGCTCTCACTATCGCTTGACATCTAAAGTACGTAGTTTATATCCTAGTTTTCTTGACAATTTACCATAGCAAAAATAACTTTTCCAGTGAATATGTTATTGATTATAAATGTCTACAAAATATAAACTTAATTAATATTAAAAATAAATTTATGATTTGGATCTTTTTATTACTTTTTATACCTTGCAGAAAGCTGATTTCTATGCACAATAAAACCAACTGTACGTTCCTCGTAAAAGGTATTGTACATTATTCTGAATTCTATTACATTTGGGTTTTGGGCTGTTTTTAATTTCCCATACACCTAAAGCGTGCATGCTGAATAGGCTTAATATTTTTTAAAGTATTCAATAAGCTTATGATTTGTTAATCTGAATATTTAAATTCACAAGCTGCAGGAAGAATTACCAGAATGTGTTTATTCAATAGTAGCATAAATACTAAAAAAAAGTTGAAAGTATTTTATAATGACTGACTAATACTAAAATAGACCAACTAAATTGTGTTTTAAAATTATGTTATAATTTATATACTTTTAAAGAGTTTAGAAAAAAATTGTAGTTTCATTTATTTTGTTAGGTAAACTTTCATAGTACACGAAACAAAAAATCAGGCTATATAAATGTGACAGTTACAAATGCGTACTGAAAAATGTTCCGATCCTTAAAACTATCCGCTTAAACTAAATTATAGTTTCCGTTTCACGACAAGAATTTTGCAATACAGCAACATTAATGCAATATAGCAAGATTAATTAGAGTATATTAATGCAAAATGTGCACTTTCATATCTAGTGGGCACAAGCTGCAGGAAGAATTACCAGAATGTGTCTAGTAGACACCTGCTACTGTAGCTGAGTAATTCTGTATCAGCTTATCAACTCAAGGGCCTGAGTTCCAGTGCTTGTTCGTGCAAGCTGTTTTCGTATACTAACAGTATAGTATTTCGTATGGAAATTCCTAATACATTATTTCGTTGCTAGTACTAAACTGTTTAAAAAGTAGAAGAATTTTAAGTCTAATGCCAAAAGCCTATACACTCATCCAGTGTGGTATATATAGACCGAGGTACTGGGTAATTAAAATGCCCATGTTGTGAAATGGATGGTGCGGGGGATTATCCCCATGAACACCACATAAGTTATAACCGCGAGCCTTGGATACTTTCTTACATTAAGCTGACAAAAATAGGAACTCACCAGAGCCAGGCCAGATGAGTAAACGGAACAAAGCAGGGGAACAATTTATTAGCAGTCATTCAGGACCTTGAAGGATACATTCTAACGGGTGGCGAGGAAGATCTTTTGAAACCTAACTGGTATTTAGGTAATTATTGCCTTCTATAAAGTTAAGCTGGGTTCTAAACCTCCACTTCTCGACTAAGTACGGACTACACAGATCCAATTGTCCACAGATGAATCTTAGAGGAATGAGGATTAGCACAAGTCCCTAAATAAAATTTGTAAGTTAGTATAGTTACACTGAAGGTGACTTAGGACTGCACCGTGAAACCGTAAGATCACCAACTGTTCAGAATATGCCAATGGTGTATAATGTGTCTCGCAGATATTTAGGCGTATTTGGAAATACCTCCATCAATGATTTTCTTCACAAAGCGTATTGAATGTTAATGTTGATACTTGTTGCGATAGTAACAAAACAATTTTTTATATTACATTCTAATGTCATAACCAATAGGCAATAGTAGATATAATAATATGTTCATAATTAAAGCAAATTTATGAGATAGTTTCGTATGCGAGTAAAAACCTGGTTAAAAGTTTCTTATCCTCCTCAGAGTAATGTCATATCAGCTTTCCAAGTTAAAAAACCGTTTATTATTTACTCAGCAAGGTTCTTTCCTCAGTTTCCAAGAAATGACGGAGTAGCTAGCAATTTAACGATAAAGGTTTTAAGATTCAATCTAAACTCTACAGTCTCTGCTGTATCCTTTCTCGGGAATCGTGATGGTTGTAATTCTTTGCTAACGCTCTGCCAAATAACTTGTTATATGTCTCATAATATTACATTTAGATTTAAGAGTTCAGGAAGATTAGCTAAAGAAAAGGATTTTTGTTGATAAGAAGAGCATTTTTATATTCTTTCCTCTGTACTTTTAACCTTTATGAACTTCAGAGGAAGAAAACGCTTTGATGCCGATATCGTACAACAAAAGTATCAGAATGTAAAATCTGCCATCTAGTGGCCGATTCGTCTCTAAGAAAACAGAATAACAAGTTAGACATTCTGTCATTCTGTCTCAAACCACGTTTTATAAAATATTTTGCAGTTTTTTTCGCACCAGATGAAACACCTGACTGCACAATTCATGTAGTTTTGATGGATACTACCATCTTCCTAATGTAAAGGTTGGTACTAATTTAGGTAAGTTGAAAAAAATGTAATACAAGTATGAGTTATATTGCAATTCCCTCTAATTCAGATGATAATTTATGTAAGAAGTTAGTATCTTAATTATATGTATACTAGGTATTAATATATGAAAATAAATAATTAAAAAATGTTATTTTATTGGGTTTGTTATAGTACAATGATTTAAGCCAATCTAGTTAAAGCATTACATGCTTCAGCGTTATTAGCTAACAGCTATAATTACTAATAAAGTATAGTGCAATTTCTGGAGGAAACTTTATTTTTACATAGGCGAGAATGAGTTCTTCAAAATACGATACACACATACGATAACAAACATGTTAGAAATATTGAATATAATATAGAGGGGTCTAATCCATTATACATATATCAGATTATCATATTCGGTAGAACATTGCGAAAAATGCTCTAAAAATTTCAATTGGAACTATGAGATCAAACTTAAGATGGGCCGCGGTCAGACAGACAGACAACTATACAGATAAGAAACTTTTACACTTGTTAACCACGGGCAAGGGAAACTGACACAGAACACTGAGTGGTATACGAATTACGCTTAGCCTAAACCTTTAGATACACATGCAATATTACAGAACTCATTCTTGCATATGTAAAATAAGTTGTATCTACAAACTGCACCATACTTCATTAGTAATTAATTATAGCAGCTGTTAGCTAATAACGCTAAAACATGTAATGCTTTAACTGGATTGGCTTAAATCAATATTTCAGGTATTATAATAATTTATGATATTTCATTCTTTCACGGCTTTGAAAGGAATTCATTATTAGCGTATGATGATAAAACAATGAATATGATTCTCTCACAAAGTGCCTTTGTTACCTGAGACGCTTACATAATTAGTAAATAATAATATCTCTGGTGCCTCAATTATATTTTGAGGTACCACATTTATTTGTGAGGTACTATAATTTTATAAATGTGAAGGAATTAATTACTTTAGCGTCTTAATAAAGTGATGTACAAGATTATCTCCTAATGTGGCTTTATTGCCTATTGAGATAACCTCCTAATAAATACGTTATGGGATGTGGCCAATAAGCCGAACATATTGATATTATACACTAGAATAAAGATTCACTATGTATTCATTATGTTTCACTGCTGATATCTATATAAAAGCTAAAGCATGTTTATTTTGCCTTTAATACTTGCATCATGCTAGGATAACTTTACTGATATTTATACATGGAACTATAGAATAATGGGATACGTTGCGTTGTGTTATTCGATCGGCTACCTAATTTTTTTGCCTATCTTTACAATAAATACATTTAATTTAATTCGATAAGTAATTATTGGTGATACTTTAGAATTAATTTATGCTTATGTTATGTTTTATATGTATCTAAGTATTATGCAAGTGAAATTTCGAGCAAGTTTGTCCAATAGTATTTGCGTGATGGAGTGTCGAACATGCAAACCTCCAAAATTCTTCAAAATGTTTTTATTAATTTAGCAATATTATAAAATGTCATGTAAAATAGTGTTCCTGTAAATGGTATTTAATCAAAAATAATGTGGCACATAAAGTGTGAGTTGAGACGGCGAATAATGGTTATTATACCCTTTAGAATTATGTATATATTATACCTTAGAATGTTGGTATTGCAGTAATCAGATATCTCGAAATCACTGTAATGTTAGTAGTAGTCGTACCGGCATCAATATAAGAAAAAATTGAAACATACGCAGCACTATAATCAATAAAACATTATTTTATTATTACTTCATTACTGAAACAAGAGAACATACATAATTTAATGTTTAAATAATTCAAAAGTGACTCACTACCTTTCGTTATCCAAAGCAGTTTAAATCCTAGTTTTAGCGAATACTAATCAAGGTACAAAGTAATAGAAAATTACAGAAAATAAAAATAAATATAGTTATTATAATTAAAAATTAGTTTTGTGCAGTTTTGAATCCTCTATGTACCCAAAGCGTACAGGGAGAATTTGTATGGTTTTAAAATATTGTCAACGATCTGGACTTCCCGTGATTTTAACTGTTTTCACGTATTCTATAAAACTATACGAGTATAGTTTTAATAAAAGTATTGGAGAATCGTGAATTTTCGTTCATTAAATATTACAAAGTAGTATATTCTAATAAGAAGAGCTCCTCCTTCAATGAAATATACGAGTATAGTTTATTATGAGAATCATTTATAAAGTCGTGTTTTACAGAAATATTTCTGACACTTTTAGTAGGCTACATAATGATAATGACTTGAAAAAGGTGTTTTCTAATTGGGTAAAATAGAGAATGGTAGCTAATCTATGTAAAAAAAATACTAAACAAAATTGGAAACACAGTATAAAACAGAAAAAATATGTTCTATAAGTATCAAGTCAATTTATTAGTTACAGAAATTCACGCCAGAGCTCACTTCCACAATACAAGGGATAATATAATGGATTTGAATGATGCAGTAATAGAGTAATAGGAATCCCAAAACAGAATCCAATGTGATATAAATTAATAAAATGACCTCAACATAAAAAAATATATTTGTAGTATCTAATTCTCGGGTAAACAGAATAAGCTAATGTGTAGACTAATGGTATCTAGAGGGCACCTGCTGAAGTGAACCACAACCAAAAGACCTTAGTACACATCTTCGTAGTCTATGTGAATTCAACATAGATCTTAGAACTTGGTATACAATAAGACAGAATAAATTGATCATAATATATTCTAAAATATTTAAAGTCTCCCTCCTCCCCCCCTCTCAGTCACTCAACCCCCTCTCTCAACCCCCTACCCCTCTCACTGCCCTCCCCCCTCTCGCTGTCACCCCTTCCGACCCTTTATTACTCACTCTCTCCCCCCCTCCTCTCACTCACTCACTCTCTCTCTCTCTCTCTCTCTCTCTCTCTCTCTCTCTCTCTCCCTCTCTCTCTCTCTCCAGTTGCTGTACAGCGCCCGTATTGAAAGCGTATTTATCTTGGTCATATCAGATTCACTACATACTCGAGAGTTTTTTATGTTTGCATCAGATGCAATCCCACTATTGTAGTTAGAAAATGTTTCATATCAACATTGACTTTTTCTATTGATCGACTATGCTAGAATAGGTTACTGTCATATACACCGTACTTTAGTGGAGAAATCGCAAAGACAACAAAATGCATGTATTAGGTTTATATTGAAGCTCAGATTGGAGGAACATATTACAGGTTACTACAAGCAGTTATAATGGCTAAAAATTAAGGTACAGTTTGAATACCACATGCTTTCTTTGTCTTTTTAAATTTTTAAAAGAAAAGAGCATTTATATTTACTTGAAAAACATACGGTTATGAGAAATTTACACTTAAGAGAAACACGGTTTGCTAATTTAATACTACAGTTTCCTAGACATAGAACTGTTATTTATTCAGAATCATAAGAAGGTTAAATGCATTAGTGAGTTAATTTAGAGATTTTAACAGTGAAAAAGTATTATTTTAAAGAGTTAAGAATGACCTTCTGACAAGATATAATTGATTGACTTCATATGTACGTATTTATTTGTTAGTACTTCGTTGGCTTTTTGTCTGAGTTTCTTATCTGTTTAGTATTGAATCCATGAATATAAGCATAAATTAATTCATAATCAAACACGTTATTGTAACGTTATAATAACATTTATACTTACAAGTCAAATGTACAATAACTGATTGGTTTTGTTTGATGCCCGTTCCGGTGGAAGAGTGGACCTCTGGTCTAAACAAGGGAAGATAAAATAAAGAAAATGTCAAATATCTTATGCCTAAAGTTGATTTGCGATGTTTTATGCACACAGCAAATAAACCGTTTGATGAATTTATCCCGAAATCTCTATGGTTTAAATTCGTAAAAACTAATACACATATAAGACATATTAAATAGGAAATAATGAATTCCATGATTATGAAACCATGGTATTTGGGTCACCCGGTATACTGTCCTCCTTTTCCGACTCGAGGGTTGTATAAGTTGATAAACTGTGATGATTGTGTGACTGTCTATTCACAGCGCATTGTTATAAATTTGGAGATTTCACATGAACCTCTGTGAAGTCTGTTACACGCCACACGATGGAACGTCTTCCTACCATGTTACAGTAGTTATTCTTTAATCCATCGAATAGTATTCATCTATTTGAATAAAACGGGACATGACATAACTTGACTAACATAAATCATGTTATGTCACATTCAGATTGTTATCAGGACATTAACGATGGGAGAGCCTTCAGAATATCTCCTGTATCTACTTTTACTAATGTGAAAGGATCAAAACACTTTTTGTAGTAGCGTCGATATTGTGTGACAGCAGAATCACTAACATCTGTCATCCAGGGGCTAACTTGTCTCCAAGGGAACATAATAACTGGTGAGACAGATCCAGATGTTTCACTTATTTTGAGTAAACAAATTCTAAATTACTCTTTTACAGAAATATATTCCAGTTTTATAGCACCTGTGTAATTAGTACTCATGTTGTCCAAGTTTGATGGAATATTTCAATATTGGTAAGTTTAATATTTGTTTCTTAAAACTTTTCTAAATATAAAAATTTACCTTCTGGCATCATTATAATACGATTTTCTTTAACATCAGTTGATATGTACGAGAACTGTCCTTTAATTACTAACAGAAACATGTATTTTTTTATTGAATAAAATATAATAAAAGTATCAATGTTTTCAAAATAAGTAGTAAAGTAGTATTAATAGATTTTGGCTAACGAACGATCATATTGATACTTAAAATAATTAGTATAATATAAACGAGGATCATCATAAGAAAATATCTTTCTAGTTGATATATGTATTAAGCAATCAGATGACATTAAACTGGTTAGATTGTTGGGAATTAACTTCCTGATAAACATAGTAAGTTTTATAAATCATCTGTTTTATATTAACGAAAATATATGTAATAAGTTTCACATTGAAACTTTGAATGGCGGTAGTGCAGAGCCCTACAGATCTACAAAAGTTATATTTAGGGTTAAAGACCTTTCTAAAGATACCAAATTTGGATATTGACTTTTAAATATCTGAAAGTAGTGTACAAATTTGAATGTAGAAATTTCAAAACAGTTAATTGTATATAAAAGACTTTGTATCCATAATTGAAAAGGAACTCAATATTTGCATGATAAAACAGAACATTAGTGCTTGATGATATTTTAAAATTCTCTTAGGCAATATGAAAAATGAATATTTCATTTTGTGAAAAGATTAATTTTAACGAATTTTATCCTTGCTCTGTGAAACGGTTGCTTTGCGTTGTTACTTGAGCCGTAGAGTAAACTGAGTCGGTTAACTGACTTGGAGAGATGAGACATTACTCAATGAGAACTCGGACTGCAAGAGTTATTAAGCGGAGAGAGCTGCTTGTTTAATTTATCGCAAACACTGCCCGGACAGCAGAATTGTTAGGTTTATGCCCACGCTTTTTATTCGCATAGGGACATTTTATGCTAATGAACGTCTAACGTTATACTATCTAAGGTTATATACGTTTCATTACTTTAAATAATATCTTCGAGTACTTTTCATACCGCCGTACTTTATAATATAATCCAAAACAATCAGATGTTTGTTATGTATTGTATTAAAGCTTATGATTGTTAATATGTCCATTTTTAACATCCAGAGAGACAAAACATTACATTAAAAAATATGAAAATGTGAGGTTTCCTCCTTCAAATATATTTCTTTTCGAGAACATAATAAAAAGTATAACTGAAGTTATAGACATTCATAAACCATAAAATAGACTTTCAACAAAATTTCTAATTCCTACGATAATAATATTACACTATACATTAGCGTGTTATACTACTCAAGAAGCCCAGAGTTAATGAAAGTAATAAAAACCTTACAAGCCTAAGAATGTTTGTGAAATTTGTCACTATACAATTAACATAATTAGGTTATGACTAATAGACATGTTTCCGGCTATTTGAAGTAGGGTAAAATAATGGCAATCATTTTAAATTAATGTATCCTTGATAACTAATATTAAATATAACAACTAAATTATGTCTAAGCGTTACTAGTACTGAAAACTGCATTAAACATTTTACAAGAGAAAGATGCTCTATAGTTTTTAAGTTATTAAATTATATGCCGAATTAAAAAACGTTTTATACACATGTAATAAACTCTACAAGATACAAGCACACATAGAGTGCAATACCTAATACTTTAGGGTACTTATTTATTGAATTTAACAATGAATTAATGTCATAGTTGTAGTACGTAAGCCTTATCACGTTTTTATTGATTGTAGAAATTATTATTCGAATATTATGTTTAACTTTAAGTAAATACGAAATAAAAAATGGTGAAATATATAAGCAAATGATAGTGATGGCTATACATTCGCATAATGATAGCAGTAGTAGTCGTGACAAAGATAAGGTATTAAGAGAAATAAAAAGTAAATTGAAGAAAATTAGAGTAAATATTAATATTATTTTAATATCCATGGAAACAGAAAAGTACAAGCATTTCAAAGTTTTCGATAAATCCAAAAGTGATGTTTATATAATTCGTTGAACTTATACTGCATTAGTTTGTAAAAGCACGTCCAGGAACATGTGCGATGACAAAGGTTGACAAGGGCAGGGACTTTTTTATAGTTAACGTTCAAATCGTCAAACACGCTGGACGTCAGAAACTCTCCGCCAGGAGCACGATAGCAAAGACCAGGAAAAAGACACGGCCTTACAGATGAGTTACCTTAATTATTTAAGAATCAAATTCTCTGATCTCTTTGTAATACTTATTAGACAAAGGAGTTTACATGCGAGTATTAACGATTATTATGCACAGCAAAAAAAAAAAACAGTAAACAGTTCAAATGTAACTATAACGCACATTTAACTCGATTCAACATCTAAAATTGACGGTAGAAAGATTTCTGTACAAAGAGAAAAAAAGACTTGCAAGGTGGATTTTTTTTCCATTCAGTACTCTTAGTGTGCAGATTTGAAGAGAATATAACAGTATTTTTTTTTTATTTATTCAATTAATTGCTGAGATTACAACCACAGCACTCATCCATTTCACAAGATAAAAATTAAGTGATACAGTGATAGAAACAACTTATTATATTACGCCTACGTATTCAAATTTAAATATTAAATTTTTAATATGAATAGCAAAATATAAAGAAACTTTGGGGAGAATATTGCAGACTATTTTTAAATAATGACAAATAGCATCGTAGTTTTTTGATTTTGTGATTACTGTGGATCTTTGATTCGATAAATTACTAAAAATAACTGTTAGTTTTCCATTAAAGGTAAAGTTTGCTGTCATCAACCCATATAAAAATTACAATAGTTTTAAAAATCTCATTCCATTTTCACGGTGCAATATATCCTAAATTTATAAAATATAGATGAAATAACATATGTTTTTGTAATAGGTTTGCAAATTAAATAGTAAACATATTTATTATGAGCTGAAAATTATAACGTAATTTTTGAAAGAAAGTAAAAAATTAAAGTAAAGTGGTATAATCCTTTATTTGAGCTTACAAATAATTATAAGTTGGATTTTCAGTCTGAGTTAGAGACAGCGCAGGTTCTAATCCTGTCGGTGACCGTTGCACTTTCTATCAGTACCATCGACCTTGTACTGTTCCGACTCTCTCCCTTATTCTGTTTGATATGATCCTCGCACAGGCCAGTGGCCTATGAGGACGGGCAGATTAAGGCTTAAAAGGGGATTGGCTTTATCCGTTCAAAAAAAGGAAAAAAAATTCACATACTGAAACGCTTAAGTACGATTTCTATTTAAAGTTTTTATCATTGCTGCCTTTACCTACAAATTGTACAGTTTCAATCTGAATATGATTTAAATTCACAGTACTTCAACAGTATCACACGTGCGTTGTCAAACCTTAACATATACAATATAAGTTATTCTGTCATACCCACGCACATATGAGTTGCTGTAACACCACATTATATGATACTGTGTAAGCTATACCTAAATGCTATACCTACAATCTCTGCCAGATACTATATTTACAGATGTTTAAAATTTCAAAAATTTTAAAATTTACAGGTTGTTAAAATTTACCAGGTTTGTTTAATTCTGGTAATTTTAGGATAAAGGAGACGACTGTTAAAATAGCTTAGATGCTTATTGGCCTATACAGAAATGTATCAAATAAAATTTTCCACTAGTTGCTTATGAAAATCACCTAAGCAAAACAATTATAAAACATGTTCTTGTACCCAGTTTGATCAAAAACTTATTTAGTAGGCAATTTTCTCTTTGATCAATTTTTAAAGGTGTGATAATGATCAGCAAAATCTTATGCAGTGATATACACTATAACCGAACTCGATATTGCCTTCATATAAATTAACGTAATTAATAACGTGACTAGTTTCTGTTTTGCTCTGATTTTAATCCTCTCTGTACCCAAAATGTGCAGGGAGAATCTCTTTACTTTTCCATGAAACTGTTTAAAAATCATGGTGGTATTTACGAGTTCATGCATAGTTAATAAAAATTGTATAGTTGGTCAAGAGAAGTATATTATTACGTGCATCACACAGTCATCCCTACGACATTTTGTAGGAACTTAAATATTCACAAATAGTTTAATCTAGTGTATGAAAACACGCAAAGATTATGAACGCTTAACTATAGTAAGTTAAATGTTATACATTAATGATTTCAAAAAATATAGGAATTTATTTTATAAATATACTTTCTATAATTTGTAATCCATTAAATTTGTTACGGAAGTTTACACCAGAGCACTCTGACACGCAAAATTAAATATAAAATGTTTAATTTATACTTATATTAAAGCATTACTGGACTCATTTGTTGCTTGTTGCTGAGGTTTTCAGCATTAAGTAATAATTATTTTCAGGGTTAAGATTAAATATAGTAGTTGTACAGGATATTCGATAGCTATAGTTTGGTTTTAGGTGAACACTATCACCATAATGATCCTTTAATTTCATTCGTTAGGAATGAAAATTGAGTAACGATATAAATATATCTTGAATAAATTTAATTGTAACCTATTTTATTACACTGTATTTTAGGTTAAATATTATAACTCATTTAGGCCAGATTCCTTATTATCTGAGTATGTAAAACATGCCGTGAAGGAATAGTTTACGTAGATCTAACACCTGATATCGAGTTTATAATTTCAGAGTACAAGGTTAATAATATTGAAAACATTATATAAAGTAATCAAGCAAGTGTTATATATTGTATTACTATTGAGAGTGTTATATACGTTAATTATCTAATATAAAAAAAGACAAAAAAATATAAAATATAACAAACGCTGGAAATGTATCATACTTTCAATCACATGCTTTTTTCTGGAACAAATTATAAAATGGAGTGGAAATAGAGTTATAAATACTTCTAAAACAAGAAAATACTTCTGGATATTTAATGTTGCTGACTGGGCTCATATATGTACCAATAAATGCTAGTATATTTATAATTCCACTAAATATTCTGTTGTATCTAATACATGTTCTACAATGCCATAGTATAATGTTTGTAGAATAAAAGATTAACGTAACTGTTTTAAATCATAATTTTTACATATTTTACTCATTTGTGAGGTTCCATTATTTTAAGGTTTCGTAAGGAATTGATTACTAGCGTATGATGATACGAGTAAATAGGATTCTCTCACAATGCGCCTTTGTTACCTGCGACGCTTACTTACTAATTAAATAATAACCTATCCAGTGTCTAAAATGTACTTTAAGGTATTATATTTATTTGTGAGCCATTAATTTCATTAATTTATAAGGAATTAATAACTATTGCATTATGATAAATCGTTGAACAGGATTATCTAAAGTGTGACTTTATTACCTATTGATACACTCGCCTATTAAATACTCTTATAAGAAATGCCCAACAAGCTAAATCTAAGTGTTTTATAAGATAGCAGAATATATAAATTGGTTTAATAAGTCATTGCTGCTATTTATGTAAATAATATATTTTACTTACAATTACAATTTTCATCTTACTATGACTTATGATATTTATATATTGAAATACAAAATACTTGAATACACTGCGTCCTGTCACACGGTAAGCAGCGAAATACTACATTGTTAAATTTAAAATTCAAATCATATTTAAGTTATTAAAATAATACAAACAATTCGTAAAAATGTTTAAGGAAAATTTTAAAATACAAATAAGCATACATTTTCTTTGTATCCAAGTAATGGTCTTTTTAAGTTTAGTTAAAATCTGCCCAATAGGGTTAGTTTTATTATTACACATCCAAAAATCTTCAAAAGAGTTTGCATTTCTAATATAAACTATTGTAAAACAATTAGCAATAGTATAGCATGTCATGTCGAACATTGTCCCTGGATATTGCACCCAAACACAAATAATGTAGCACATAGATCGGAAACGGGGAAAAAATTTTATTAGAATCTATACAGTTTAGTTTTATTTACCCGTTTGTGCCCCTAAAATGTATGTGTTGCGGTAATCATACAACAAGCGTTTAGTATTATTAGTAGTCGTGACGTCAGCAATATAAGGGACAGCTAAAACGTAAGCAGCAGTTTGAGTAAAATATAATTTTATATCTATGGAAAAAATATGGCAGTTATAATTTAATGTTTTTAAATAATTCGAAAGTGTTGTGTCGCTGCATTTTTCAAACTTCGCTCAATTCACAGCTAGTCACGGAAGTAGCACCAGGAACACGATGTGATGGTCTGAAGCATGATCAGGACTAGGACTTACAAGGATGAGTTACTTTAATTAAATAAAAATCATAGATTTACTCACTAGTTCTCGTTATACAAAGCAGTTTACATTCCAGTTTTAGACATTATTTAAAGCACAAAACACTAGAATAGTTCAAATGTAGTGCTAACAAGTAATAATGAAATATAGTTAATACACTCCATTGTTATATTTTGAGTAAAACTACTAATTTATGTTTCACGCAATGTATAATCCTCTTAGTACCCAAGAGTACAGAGAGAATCAGTTTACATTATTTAACACAGAACGGACAGCTATAGATATTTTAAGCTTTCACGTAGTTTTATCAAAAATATATATAACTGTTCATGAGAAACATTTTCTGAATTGTTTTTTACAGCAATATTTCTCGCATTTCTAGGAAGCAAGATAATCGTAATGACTTGAAATTAGTCAATGCTTTTTATTTTGAAGTATAAAGACAATAACTAATTTTTGTTTAACTTGTATAATTCAATAATAGAAAACTCAGTGCCAACCAATTGTGACATAAATATGTTCTAGAAGTTTAACTCATTCTATTAGTTATTGAAATTCACGGCAGAGCCTTTTACAGTGCAAGATATAATATTATATTAACCAACTAAAATTATGCAGTACCTAATTAGATTCTCATGCTAATTCTTCAGCTAAACTTCAAAATCGACAGTTCTCCCTGCCGGAGTGAACCATTGCCTCAATAACCCTGGCACACATTTTCGATAGAAATGTGAGTTTTACAACTACATCAGTAGATATTTCAAACCATAATTCCAAAGGCAGAGCTCCGAATGGCACACACAATCCTTTCCCAAACCTAAAACGTGCACTTGAGCCAGTCTCGTATCTAAAACAATTCTGTCTTCTTTGACGTTCGAGGAATCGTCCATTTTGAGTTTGTACCGGAAGAAAAAACTGTCAACGCAGTCTTTTATCTGGAGGCGCTCGAGACTGAAACGCCAGATTGCACGCATCAGCCCTGATATTAAAGTCATCTTTAAGCTCCTTCACGACAATGAACCCAGCCACACGGCCTTCGTCGTAACAACCTACTCCACCCAGAACAAACCTCCCCGTGGTGCACCAGCCTCCTTACAGCCTTAACATAGCTCCGTGTTATTTTATTTCCACCGAATGAAAAAAAGAGGTGAAGGGATAGCAATGGAAGACGGTGGGGAACATCCAAGCTGAAGTTACAAGGCTCCTGAGAGGCATTCCAGTCGAGGAGTTCCAGGTTGATTTTCCAAGCGTGGCAGAATTTTCTACGCAGGTGGCATGCAGAATGAGAATATGTTGAAATATTTTGTTCATTTATACCAATTGCATGAATAAATCAGTTTTGTTTTATAGAAAATGCTCATTACTCTCATAACGCACCCTGTATCCTCATGTCTCATCAGGTGCACAACTGAGTGCACTACGATGTTGACAAACACGATCCAAAAGCACAATGGAGTTACCTACTCTTCCATAACACAGATATGGTGGGAAGCGCTGATTCAAGGTGTATGTTGAGTTTAGCTCCAGTTCAACTTCCTCTTAGTGCAGCGTATACAAACTGATGCTCTTGCAGACTTCTTTCATCTCGATTTATGTTCGTCTAAAGGAATAAAAATATAGTCGGCGACGAAAACGAAAAAAGTTAAAACGAAACCCCTGCATCGCTTGACACATTCACTGCCTTCCTCACTGAACCACCCTTCTCACCATACCTGTGTAATTTTTGGAATATTTTCTTGCACGTAAGATTTCCTCTTGTGGAGGATGGTTTATTTCAGTTGCTGCACGTAATAGGAGGGTAAACTGGAGCTAAACTCAACACTCACATAGAAGCAGCTCTTCCAACCATAGCTGCGTTACTGTATTTGATATTAGTGCATGGGAATGGAACGGATCTGACTGAGAGTTAGCAAATATTTTAGGCTGTTGTATATAATCGTGATAGAAACATTAAAATACATTAATTAAGACATATATAAACTGTAAACTATCATTTACAATTTCACTGACACTTTTATTCATAGAGTAAAAGCAAGTCATAATATAGCCTATGTTAAGATGTATTGCCAATATATGATATGCATGCCATTTCTACATACATAAGAATGAATTATATGATGGTGTTTCTCCAACCTTTGAATTAGTCTGAGCAAGTTAATCACTTAGTAAGCTCACACAATTTCTCTTTTTCCCCGTCGATGTAAACATTTATTTCTGTATGATTGTCTGTATATCTGTCCGCAGGACTTCTCAAAAATTAAATGAGCTACTGAGTTGAAATTTTGCATGCATCCTTAGCGAAGACTATTACATGACACATAACGAATGACATGAATATTATAAAATAGTTGCGCTAATTTCCCATTTTTAAATGTTAGAAGTCTGAACACTCCTCTCCTTAAGTTTCAAGCTACCAAGCAGTAACAGTTGAAGTCTAGAGTGTAGTGCCAATTCCCAATGCATCATTTCGAGGCTATTATTGAAAAATCTAATTACAAAGGAAATATAATACTAATGTTAAAACGCTATACACTCATCTAGTGTGGTCTACAAATCGAATTATTGTGAAATGAAGATGCTCATGTTGGGACATGGATGGTGCTGGGAATTATTTTCATGAAAGCCACAGAAGTTATATCCGTGAACCTATTCCCTCTTTGCTTACAAGAAAAGGAACTCACTAGAGCCAGGCCAGGCCATATAAGCAAACAGAACATGGAGGACAATAAATAATTGTGAAAAATTCAGGACCTTGAAGGATACCCTATTTTGACTAAAATGGAGTACACAGATCCAAGTTTCCAGAGACGAATCATAGCGGAATGAGGATTTTAACACAAGCCCCTGAATAAAGTTTTTAATGTAGTAAAATTACAAGGAAAGTGACTTAGAACTGCAGCTTTAAACCATAAGATCTTCACAGTTCAGAATCATAATAGGTGTTTAATGTCTCCAGCAGATATTTTACCGTTTTCTCTTTGAAATTAATTTGAGAAATACCTCCGTCAATGATTTCATCTACAAAGCGTATTCAATGTGAAGGCTGATAACTATTAGTTGCAATGAAGTTAAAAGCATCTGAATATTATATTATGTCCTACTGACTGTTCATGACAATTCGGCAATATGAGAAATAAGTACATCTTCGTAATTAAGGTTATATATATCTACGAAAATGTTTCGTATGCGAGAGAAATCCAGGCTAAAACGACATTGCAGAAAACAACTTTCCTTAAAAATATCAGAATAGTATTGTATCATCTTCCCAAGTTACAGAACTGTTTACTTATTACAATGGAATGTTCTTACCTCAGTTTCCAAGAACTGACGGAGAAGCCAGTAATTTAACGGCATTTTTACACCCGGCATTACTGGGTTAGGTGTTTAAAATAATTTTATACCTCTTGCATACGTACTTGCGTACGTGACGCATTACCTAATAAATATAATACTTATTCATTTCAATAATAAAGTGTGCTGTAAAAGGACTCAAGATATATAGCTTTGGAAATTGAATTTTGTTTTTAAATTTAGAGGTTTTTTTATAAATAAATTTAAGGTAACTCGTAGTTATAAAACATTCTATTTTGGACTTTTATTAATACGACATCTGGTATAATTATCTTTTTGTAAATTAACACTTTTTAGGACGCTTTTTACTGTACTCTAATTTTCAGATTAAAAGCCCTTATTCGGATTAAAGTGAGTTACAATACAAACAAGTTTTAAAAGTAATGTAACAGAAGTGTCCAATCAACACCTAGTTCCATGTATTGCTGCAAGGTGTGTAGAACTGCGTAATTACTACAAACCCCAAACCCTGAAAGCATGTCAAAATAGGGAACGGGGAGAACGTTTAATGGCCAAGGTTGGACTAAAACATAAGGATTAGTAAAATATTGTATTTTATAAAGAATTATTTACAGGTTTAATGTTTCGTAGGTTACACTTTTGAAAATAAAAAAATTGGAATTTTTTACAATATCGGTAACAAATATTTGCCTGAAAATGGCTAATTTACTCTCTCCATATTGTTGGCTGACGGTGATATCACTATCACTTACGAGTATTTCAGTTGGATTTAAATGGTTTTAATAAAATAATAACTTTTATAAACATAGCGCTTAATATTTTTTTTACCTCACTATAACTTTTAATACGACCCCCGCATCAAAGATAATTTTTGCTGACGATCAATTTCATTTTTGGAAGAAATTTTTTATCACTTTTACGAAACTCAAAGCTGTTGGCTTACACTCCTAAATGTTTGGCTACAGGACTAATAAATAAGTGCAAATAAATCTTGTGGTTATGTCTATTATTATAAAAGAACATCACCTGCGTAGGATAACTTATGGACTCTTATTAAAGAAACAGCTGATATGTCCCCTACAGAAGTACACATCGAAAGGTCTTATATCCATGGAAACAACGGTAGAAAGTTTCGGTATATTTAAATGTTTCGAATTGTTCAGTAGTATATTCAAAATTCACTCTAATCGTAGCACCTCGGAGAACCACCGAACAAGGAACACGATGTGAGGCTCAGAGAGAGGACCAGGACCTACAGTGAGTTATTTATATTTTTCATAGGTTTCTGCTCTCACTATCTCTTGATATCAACAGTACGTAGTTTATCTTATTTTTATCGCCAATTTTTTCAAGCATAAATAACTATACTAATGCATTTATTATGGTTTAAAGTAAATAATAACCTATAAAAATATATTCTTAAAATATTAACGTGATTAAAAGTATACAGAAATTTATGATTGCTAATATTTTCATCAATTATTATATCTTGCATTGGTATGATTACTATACAAAATAAATCCCACTCGTATGTTCTCCGTAAAAGCTATGGTAATTTTTCGGTTAAATTTGATTTTGGAATGTTTTTAATTTCCATGTACTTAAAGCGTGCATGCATATTCGGCTTTGTATTTTCCAAGACACTGAACGACATTATGAATTTTGAATCTCGTTTGTGTAATTGATAGAGTCATAGAATCTTTTTAGAAAACAATTTTCTTAGCAATGTGTCATAGCTATTGGGAGCCTTTATTAGTTGAAGCTCTGACCTACATCGACTTACAACCTCAGATATAAGAAAGTTCTCGATCTTTTTAGAATATGACCCCGTTTATCGGATTTTTCAGACATGCAAATCTGTGAAGACATCTTTTTCTAACGGTATTAAACTCCAAATGTAATATAATCTTCATTATAAGGAAATTATAATTTATCCTTCTCAATAAATTTACACCTTTAAGATCTTTAACACATACAGGAAGTTTTGTAGAAAAAACACTTGAGTTAATTTTGTCAATTCTCTCTAATACACAATATTAAGTAAATTAAAAAAACTGTTCAATATTGTGAGTTAAGCATGTACATAATTACATTAGTGCTTTGTACTTGTAATAAGATATTTAATAGTTATAATCGTGTAAGTAAAGTGACAATTTATCTTGTATTATTGATTACTTGAATGATGTCATACCATATTTGTTGAATATACAGAGGATTTTAAATACAAATAAACAACAGCGTAAACGATATATCAAACACTCTCCTTATATAATTTATACCATACAAAAATATATATTACCGTGTTAGGTACGCAAACAAAATATCCTTCAAATTATATTTTATTCCAAGTTTGTCTGCTCAGAATTTACGTATTTATAATCAAATAATAAGAATTGAAAAAAGTTTCTGTATTTTGAATTTTGATAAAACACGTGATCTAAACATAAGTAGTTTAATACAGCAGTAAAACAAATGAAACAGCTGAAAAATACCAAACAGTAATCTTTATTAAATTTATAGATTTCCATAGAAACTACAAAGAAAAGTTTTGAGATTTCTTAACAATTTTTTTGGACAGTACAGTTTCCTCTTTCAAAAGTCGTTTAAATCTCAGTAAGTCGGAGAACCACCATCAGAAACAGGATGCGGTGCTCAGGAGCAGGACCGGGACCTACAAAGATGAGTGACTTACTTTTATTATTAAGAAATCGCAATATCTACTATCACTATCTCTCGTTCCCCAAGCAGTTTATATCATATTTTAGTGACCATTAATCACAGCACAAAACACTGGAACAATTCATATTTAGTGATAATGAGATTACAAAGTAAGCATATCTTAATTTAATATAAACAATTATATATATTTTTATATTTATTTCAGACTCACTTATTGCTTTTTGGTGCCGTTATATTTATTTACAAACTCCATTTGTTCATCTTGTGTAGAAGTTACTAAACTTGTATCCTCTGTTATTTTACTCACTCTGAACTCAAAGCGTACAGCAGGAAACAGTTTATTTTTTTTTTCAAGGAACTGAAACCTGTATGCACTTTGGATCTATTAACATATATATCGTAAATTAAGACAGAAATAATATTTAAATAAAATTTTAATCACATGTTTGCCTCTATAGTATGTATAGACAATCACATAAAAGAAAAATTGGTTTAATGTCCGTACTAGTGATGGCGTAAAGAAGCAATGTTGACAAGAGAAAATTAAGGTAAACATATAAAACGTACGTACAGAAACTGTTTAATATCCCTGGAAACATCAAGGGATAGGTAATTTATTGTCTGGTTTTTAAATAATTCTACATCTTTGTGTTCAGTATACATTCAACTCGTGGCATGTAAGAGAAACATCAGCTAGAATAAGATGCGATGTCCAGTTCCAGGACCAGGTCTTGCAAGGATGAGTTACTTTTATAATTTAGAGATCTAAGTTGTTCTTCGTACTATCTCTCGTTACCCAAAGCAAATTATATCCTAGTTCTAGCAAGAATTAATTACAGCACAAAACATAGGAACAGTTCAAATGTAATGATAATTGAAGTAAATTCCATTTTATTCATTTTGCATATGTTTTCATTTCGTGGTTTTCGCTTTTCTTAGAAATTATTTATTCAATGAAATATTTGGTAATTTATGTGTAAATACAGAAAGAACCTTGTCTTGGGCTGTCTTTAACTCTGTCTGTATCCAAAGTGTGCAGAAAAAATCAATTCACAACTTAGCAATCCCATGTACCAATCTCACTTACACTTTGTATTCGCTCATGTATATCTGCTAAATATTTTAAAACTTATAAGGAGAAATATTTCCTAAATTATTTATTTGACATTTTTCTGGCAATTATTCAGTTGGATAAATATTCATCTTGAGTAGAAAACAGTTTATGCTTAGTTTTTATGTATAAAACCACTAACTGAATTATGTTTATTTATGATATTTAATAATTTGTTTCAACAGTAATAACCATTTTTGAGATAAATATGGTCTGTGATGTTCAAGTGATTCAATAAGTTACTGACTTTAACACCAGATGTATTTTTCACACTATAAGAATTAAGATAATATATTTAATTAAAGTAATGAACTAATATAAATACCTTATTACATTTCAATGTCACTTTCAAAATTATACTTTCTACAAACTAGAATGAGACGTTGTGATGAAAAACGCCTCGGCTAAAAATGAGAGAGCAATCTGCAGAATTAAACCATTACCGAAGTAATTTTAGTCAACACTTTGGTTACAATAAGATTTAAATAACTGTGGTAATTAATCTCCAGAATTTGCCAGAGAATTAATATTTATTTTTTGTAGGTTCACTAAGTCAACATTTAAGGTCGATAGTTTTTTACGCAATTTTATGTGTACGATTACTTGAATTTAAAAACTTGTACATGTGACGAGTAAAGGTGGTATTTAGGTTTGAAAAAATTAAATGAAAATCTTTTTTGCAAATTAAAGGTTATGAACGGTTTCGAGTTCTGTATTTTTCTATTCCGGGGATACTCATCCTTAGGAATACATTAGTTAAAATGTAAATTGCATTGAGCATGTATTTATCGAAAGAGACTGTTCTCATATAACTATTTAAAACAAGAACACTCCTCAGTTTAGATATGCTCAGACACCCTCCAGTCATTAAACCTGTATTATTTCACAATGACTTTAATTACAAGGAGGTAGGAGTACGCCACAACACCTATTACAAAAGCTTCACTAAAATTGCATGCACAATTTAAAGTATACGGCTCATTTTATTATTGAGTTATCTGGAAAACTTTTTTATCCTCCAGCAGACAAAAAAGAAACTTCAGCCTACTGAGTAAAAGGATTTGGTAACGCTCAGACGAATTCTCTTGATGGAAATGCACCACAATAGAACTCGTTCTTCTCTAAGGAAAAACTATTTATAAAAGGTTTTATTCATAGTTCTACTGATCATCCTTTTCGAGATAACAACCAGATACATATAACTGTTCCCATAGAGTTAAGTTTTACAGCTGGGTTTTAATAATAACACTTACGGTCAGTTAGTAGGGTTACGAGTAACTACAACTTAAAATTGCGCTAAAATATAGTCTTGTCTCATTGTATAAAAACACTTTTTTCTATTATTCTCCCATTTTTCTTTATAAATACGCTGCATGTGTTGATATTTCAAATATCAAGATCTCGTATCATTGTATTTAGCAAATTTACTAAATTATTTATTCTACTTCGTTCTCATTACAATTACAGTTCCACATAAGACGAATGTGAAACATTCACAAAAGCTTAGCCATAACCAATGTAGCGACATGAACTATCATCGGTATGTTGCCTATAATACAATTTTGCTTATATTCCTTCAAAATGTTAAGCTAAAAGTGAGAACCTCTGCAAGATATGATGCGGATGGGCTGAGAGATGGACAGAGACAATGGGATAGAAAGATTGACAAATAGAGAGACATTACATTTTTCAGCTTCACGAATGATACGATTCGTTAACGCTAATCGTGTAATCGAAGAAGAAATCGAATAAACTACTGGAATGTAATGAATTCATACGTTTTCTTGTTAAAATGTACTGATGTACAAGAAATCATAAATAGAAAAAAATATAAATTAGGAAGTTAATTCCGATAACGTTCAAAACTCTAGCCTTCTAACTAGGCGTATCCACAACAGTGCTACCGGCGAATCAAATTCTTCTTAGAGGGACAGGCGGCTTCTAGCCGGACAAGACTGAGCAATAACAGGTTTGTGATGCCTTTAGATGTCCTCGGCCGCACGCGCGCTACACTGAAGGAATCAGCGTACCTTCCCTGGCCGAAAGGCCTGGGTTGTCCGTCGAACCTCCGTGCTAGGTATTGGGGCTTGCAATAGTTCCCCGTGAACGAAGGATTCCCAGTAAGCGCGAGCCTAAAATTTTGCACTCATCATAAACCTGGAAGAGTTGAAATGTTTCCTACTTACCCTTTCATATGATAACATTCAAAAATATGATAACAACATATTCTGTAAAATGTAACCTAATACTTCTGTGATCACGGTTAAATCTATGAAACAAGTTCCAAACTAAAACATTTATCTAACTTTAAATTGTTCTGATAGATCACTCACTCTAGGTAACAAGTTGTTCAAGGTTTACTAATATCAGACACGTAAGTTTTTGTATAAGATGATATAATTTTGAGTTGAAGTCCAATGAATTTAGCATAAATAGATAAATTAAGATGGAAATGCATGTTGTGATTTATCAGCGCCTGATCTGTGAGTTCCTTGCTGCTTGTGTTAGTTAATATGCTAGTTAATACTTTATACCTGTATCATTAAAACAACATATATTGTTATAGTTCGATTAGTCTAATTTTGATAAAATAGATAAATGTAACATGTTGAATAACCCTGACCCCAAGAATCTTCACATGTGTGGTTAGGGATGTGCCGCTTCTGGACATCCATAAGGTTGGCGAGATTTAAGTGACACATAGATTTTTGTTGTGCCTAGTGGTAAGTTAAGCTGGAAGGTATAAAACAGACAGAAGTAATCCCTGCTGGGTTGTAAATATAATATAACTTATATAAAGGAATATCGTTTTTGATACAGAAATATTAAATGTCTCTACCATGATACGTATAATAATGTAGAATAATAATTAGTTAAAGTCCAGGAGAGTAACCAATGTCAACTACACGATGAGTATAGAAAGTTAATTAAACCAGTACGACAACCTTACTAGTGTTAGGACAGAGGTTTGAACATTGCAGAC
This sequence comes from Homalodisca vitripennis, assembly GCF_021130785.1. Lineage (NCBI taxonomy): Eukaryota > Metazoa > Arthropoda > Insecta > Hemiptera > Cicadellidae > Homalodisca > Homalodisca vitripennis. The sequence goes on from NW_025778156.1 coordinate 55,252, forward strand.
TGGTTATGAAAATATATGATTTAGCAATGACGTGACATATCGAGTATTGGGCCGGGATATTGGATCTAAATTATGAAAATTTATCACGTTGACATTAATGTAAGATGAGTTACAAAACATGTTTGTCTCTATAGTATGTATGTGTTCAGGTAACCTGAACAACAAAAAACTATTTCCTGTTAATAGTGTCATGACGTAAACAAGCAAGTGAAGGGGAAAAGTATAAAAAAGAAACAGATGAAACACACAACAGTGGACATCTTACATCTTTTAAATATTCATAGATAAAAAAGAACATGCATTACCAAGATTTTGATAAATTCAATACTGTTATTAAAAACTTCGTTGAACTCATGCCACATTAGGTTGGAGAAGCACGACCAGGAACAAGTGCAATGGCCAAGAGCTCGAAAAAAGCCAGGACCTTTTTAATTGTTCCATTTAACGTTCTAAATCGTTCAACACGCAGGACGTGGAAAATATACATCCGGAGTAGGCTGGCGAAGACAAGGATCGAGACAGGGACTTATAGATGAGTTACTTTTCTTCTTTAAAATTTTTTCTATGTTTATTCTTCTTAATGAAAGTAATTTACATCTTTCTAAAAAGAACATCTAGCAAAAACAGTGAAACAGTTCCAATTTAATTATAACGGGTTTGCAGTTAAAAGGATTACAGTTTTAATTTAATTTTACAATAAGTTTATTTCCTAGTTACATCTTACTTTCGTATGTTTTGTGGGCGAACTGAAAGAATTTGTGATCTATGATTTTAAATCCCTTCAGCACTCGAAGTGTGCAGAAAGAATCAGTTTAAAACTATCATCTTCTGAACCTCCAATTGTGTTAAGATCCATTCTCTAATATTTTATAAAATGTGTAAAGATTACCAAAAGAATTATTTACTTAAATGTGTCTGAGAGAAATCTTTCAAAAGCAGTGAAACAGTTTCAGTATAATTATAACGCATTTGCAGCTGAAAGTATTATAATGTTTAATGAATTTCAAAATAAGTTTATTTTCTTGTTATATCTTGACCTACAAAACAACTTTCATATGTTTTGTGGATGAACTGAAATAACTTTTAATATATGGTTTTACATCCCTTCAGTACTCTTAAGTGTACAGAAAGAATCAGTTTACAACTATGTTTTCTAAAACCTCCAAATGTTTTAAGATCCATTTTCACATATGTTATCAAAAGTGTAAAGATTGTCTAGAGAATTATTTACTTAAATGTGTCTGAGAGAAATCTGTCAGGCATTTTATAGTAGTGTAAATATTAAAAATAATTTTAAAATTGGTAAATGTTATTTCATTTAGTATTGAAATTCAGAACGTATTGCGTTAATTTGTTTAAACTCATTGATTTATATAGAGGGTGTTGTACAGATTTGAGGATAATTATGGTCTTTATATTTTAATTTATTCAACTAGTTGATGAGATTACCACCACAGCTTGGTTTATACACAGAACTGTAAAACTGCATTAGCTTTGAAAGAAAAGGGAGTAAATTTCAAACTAGATTTTTAAAGAGCTTTAAACTTTTTGTAATGGAAAACTGAGGATGTGGATGCATTCTTTTGAATTCGTAGAAGGAACACACTATATTAAATATATACGTTTGTTTATCACTCGATATTAAGGTAATATCAGATTTGAATCCTAATTATTGAGAACGTTGTATTCATCAATGTTATTGCGAAACATATACTTCGACAACCATGGAAATAACGTAACTCGAATAAGTACTTTAAATGTATATTAGCTCTAAGTTTATTTTGAGTTTTGAATTGTTTTAAAACAGTTATTAGAGGAGATAGAAGTACGTGTTATTTAAAAAAAATAAGGTTTACAGATAATATTTTTTACATTTTATTATTAAAATTATTTTCAGTTCCTAACTTGTTATTAGAGGTGATGTCAGTGTTACTTCAAATTAACAGTTATTACAAAACCACTTTTAAAATAAGCACTGTATTCCACTAACTAAAAGAATATTTAATGATAATAGTCGCGAAAAACATAAATGTAAAGTTATAAACTTTGGCTACCATTAACTTGTACTGAGAAGTGCAATACTTTTGATATCAGAATCTGTTACGCATCATGTACAGCTCTGAGTCCTTATATTGTCACACTATATTCCACTTATGTTAATTCTGAAATATTGAAAAACGAAATAATTCGCTGAGCTTAGGCCAATCAGTATCACTCATGAGGCTTGAAATATTTCAATGTTTTATATCTTTTAGTTTTCAAGATATCCCGGAAAACAAACAGACCTAAAGAATTAAAAATTTGCATGAAGCTTAATTTATACTTGAGGAACGCTGTGGTTAATATTATTTCATTATAACCGATGATATTTGGGTGAGCGTCAAGGAATATTTTTGCAAAGTTCCTTTAGGTAACCATGATGGAAACGATAAAATAGATACATGAATATATAAAGAACCTGAATACTACAATGTAAGATTGTTACAAGTAACACTTTTCTTCGTGGAGTAAAAATAAAATATAGTATATTGCAGTCAATGTTAAACGTTGTTGTCAATAAATAACTTTATCGCAATCTTGCGTTTTGGTATCCTCGCTTGCTTACTAGAAAACTGGTATAAAACCTTGCATGCAATTTCTATGTAGACAAGAATGAGTTATATGATGGTTCATGTCCAACCATGGAATTGGGCTGAGCGCCATTTATATAATATATATTTCGGCAACGCTGTCACGGATTAGCATTAGTATAATCTGATGTTTTTAGAACTAAATTCTTGGCGGACTAATAACTTAATTCTCACGCGTAATAATCTTTTCTCTTTTGAACTTTGTAGCTGAACATCTTGCTGCCAAGCAACACCTAGCGATCTTTTTTGTATTAAAAACTATCTCATTCATGCGAGAAAATTAATTAAAATTTAATATCAAGATAAAACGTTAATAATAAGGTAGCTCACCTTTGATGATGTTTTATTTGGAAATGTAATACATATATAAGATGTGGCGATGTACTTCTGACGAGACCACGTTGTCATGATTATAAGTTAACTCGATAATGGCTAATACTGTTGTGATTTTGTTTTACGAGTTTTTTGTTTTGGCAGTTTACGAGTGCTCTTAAATATGTGAGTACAACTTCAAGTACTTCGAGTATTTATATTTAGACTCCTAGTCTACTAATCTTTACTTTTCCGGTTACAGCTAAAGTATTGGGCCAAGATGCTCGCTCTGTGAATCAGTGTGACCTCAGGTATATCCAACCCATGAGTTTTGTCTATTAATTACAAAGCCTATCACTTAGTAAGCAACACGATTTCTCTTTTTTCTACCCGAGATGTAAAATTTTGTTTTCTGTATGATTTTTCTATCTCTCCACATTATATCTCGAAAATGGAATAATAAGCTACAGAGTTTAAACTCTGCACGCAAATTCAGCAAAGCCTGTTACGTAACACGTAACACATTCCACAAATATTATAAAATATTTTTGTTAGTTTTTTAATTCATTCATTTTAGGAGTCTGACTTGAACCTCCTCTCCTCATGGTTTCAAGCTACCAAGCATTACCTAATGAAGTCTAAAATATAGCGCCAATTCACACGTTTTCAAGAACAGAACAAATATTTTAAAAGTAAATAAATTACATTTCTAGCGTCGATGCCACTATACAACATCCACTGCGGTCTACATTTCGAGTTACTGTGAAATTAAAATGGTCATGTTGTGACATGGAGGTGTTATTCCCATTAAAGCTACAGGGGTTAGAGTCGTGAGCCCTGGATTCTGTCTCGGCTTATAAGGAGCAGGGATAAGAACTCAAGAGCAGCGTTGATGAGTAATAGGGACAAGAGCAGGACAACAATTAAGACCATTCATTCAGGACTTTGAATGATACGTGCTGACAAACAGAGAGACGGGTAGCGAGAGACCTTTCTAAACACAACTCGTTTTTTCGTGAAAATCCTCATTCATACCGTTATTCTAAGCTCTGGACTTTCCATCTTGTCTAAAATCAGACTACAAATCCAAGTGTGCACCGACCTAACATATAGAAAAGAAAAAATAAGACGAGCTCCTAAATAATGTTGTAATAAAGTAAAATTTACGCAGAATTATGGTTTAGAACAGCAACGTGAAACTATTAGACCACTAATTTTTCAGAGTACGGTTAACGTATGTATTCTCTCCAGCAGATAGTTTGCCGTTTTCTCTTGTAAATCGAATCAGGAAATACCTCCATCAATGCTTTTCTTCACAAAGCGTATTTCATTTAAAGGTTGCTAACTAATAGTTGCAATAATGCCAAATGCCTTTGTTTTATATTATAATCTACTAATATCATGGCCAATAAGTTATATTAGATGTAATTATATATTCATAGCTGAGTTAACTAAGTGTCCAACCAACAGTTGCAGGGTTGTGTAGTACAGAATATTTTATACAGACACATAGTACATCCTGACTGGGACTCACAGAAAACGTTTAATGAGTGAAATATAAAAATAAGTATACTAGTATATTTTAAAAAGAATAATTTACAGGTTTAAAGTTTCGTAGGCCAAACTTCATTAAAAATATATAAACTGGAATGTTTGATATGAGTAACAAATACTTGGCTTAAATTGGCTAATTTAGACTTTCCATATCGTTCGCTGACGGTAAAATCACTATGATTTATGTGTCTCAAGGTTGGATTTAAATGGATTAAATGACACTATTATCTTTGATAAACATGATTTTGTTTACTTCTTTGTAGCTCATTTATTACGACCAGTAACTAAGCTGGTTTTGGCTGGCAATCACTTTAATTTTTTGTGAAAACATTTTATCAGTTTTAAGAAACCCATGGCTTTGTACTTATACTTGTAAATTTCTGATCACTAGACTTTAAAACAAACTGCAAGGAAATCTCGTGTTTGCGTTTTAAAATAATAAAAGTACGTCACATGCGTTGCAATACATATGGACAACTTCATTTAAATAATCCAGCTGGTATGTTCCCAACAGAGGTACACATCTTAAGTGACTTATATCCATAGAAACAAGGAAAGAAAAAGTTCGCGATATATAGTTTTTAGATGGTTCAGTATTACTTTTAAAAGGCACTAATCGCAGCACCTCGGAGATACACCGAACAAAGGAACACGCCGTGAGGCTCATATAAAGGACCAGGCCCAGGACATACAGTGAGTTATTTTAATTGTTTATAGATCATAGTATCTGCTCTCAAAGTACGTAGTTTACATAATATTTTTGTCGATTGTTAAAATTACCAGAACAGTGCATTTGTAAAGTACTAAAAACTAATAATAAAAATAATATCGTCATTAAAAGTAAACATGAAAGTAATTTATGTTTATTTTTAAATTACTTTTATATCTTGAATTATAATGATTACCATACAAAAATAAATCCAACTGGTACGTTCTCCGTAAAATCAATGGTAGGTTTTTTTTTAAATTTGCGTTTTTTTAATGCTTTCCAATAAAGATATTGAAAGAGGTTACCGATATTTAATCTGGTTTATACAATTAATAAAAACATAAAATATGACTCACAGCCATCTTTTCGGTATTCTGTAGTTGTAACAGTGAGTTGAAAAGTGGTGTATATTACCTGACTAATATTGAAAATTCCTAACTATTTTATGTTTAAATTCATACAATATAATAATTCATATAACTGAGAACAGTTTCGCAAAAAAATATCGTTTTGTTTGTTACTCTCCCGTAGAACGCGGAACAAAACCTGTCAATTCTAACATTACAGTTAGCAATGCCATACTGGACTCCATTTCCATTACTAATACTTAAACTTTTTACTTTAACCGAATTCAATTTTTTTTCATGACAAGAACTTTTCATTATATAGCAATATTAACTATAACATATTATTGCAAAAGGTGCACTTGCATGTGTAGTGGGCATGCGCTGAACAATTACCAGAATGTGTCTAGTAGACACCTTCTGTCGTAGCTGAGTAATTCTGCCTCAGCTGATCAACTCCAGGGCCCTAGTTTGAGTGCTTGTATACATATAGTAACAATAATCTTAACCTAATCTGAAGTATAATCATTTATAAAAAAAAACGTATTCTTTAGTATTTGAAATTAAATAATAGCACCATTAAAGTCTACTATTCTCTGCAGAATTTTACATTATTTTTTAATTTGATCAAATAAATGTATTTAATATGACTGATACAACATATGTTTCATACTAAAGGGATGTTAGTTCAAAAAGATCTGAGAGTGATAACAGTTTTAAGTATGTATATTTAGAGAGCCTAATAATAAGTTATTTTCTTATAATCTAGTTTTTTACAATCAATGCAATCCCCTACCTGCATTTATTAGAGAGGTTGGTTCAGAGCTGGCATGACATGACTTAAGATTATTGCCCCAAATCTTTCCTCAAGAACCTCAACAGGAGACAACCCCTTCCCTTAGCCTTACCGACCCAGAATATTCTGTCAATCCGAAAGCAGGGCAAAGGTACCTATTGGACTACGTGCAATTTTCTAAGATACTTATCCTAAGAGAACAAAATATTCATTTACTTACGTACATCTAAAATGTGTGTTTTACAGTAACAATTCGATTCTAAATGTTTTTTATTTCCTTATCCAGCTACTTCAAAAACTCTGCATGGTCTACATTAGTCGTACTCAATTGATCCTATATTTGAAATAAAACAGAAAAGAAACAAAAATGACCTTGTTTGATTTATGGTTTTAAATCCTTTCAGTACTCTCAGTGTACAAAGAGAATCTACTATAAAATTCTATTTACTATACAGAAAACTAACCATGAGTTTTTGAGACAAGGACTTATAGATGCAGTTTTAAAGTGTAAATATTACCAAGAGAATTATTAACATAAATTTGTCTGAGAGACATCTCAAGCAGATTCTAAATATCGTGATGTCAGACCGACACTTTACTATAATAAAACTAACCATAGTGTTTGAGACAAGGACTTATAGATGAGTTATAAAGTGTAAATATTACCAAGAGGAATTATTAACATAAATTTGTCTGAGAGACATCTCAAGCAGATTCTAAATATCGTGATGTCAGACCGACACTTTACTATAATAAAACTAACCATAGTGTTTGAGACAAGGACTTATAGATGAGTTATAAAGTGTAAATATTACTAAGAGAATTATTAACATAAAAATTTGTCTGAGAGACATCTCAAGCAGATTCTAAATATCGTGATGTCAGACCGACACCTTAATATAATAAAAACTAACCATAGTGTTTGAGACAAGGACATATAGATGAGCTACTTTAACCATTTCAAATTCAAATTTTTTTTAATTCTTCTTACCCAAATCAAATTGCATTCTAGTTTTGCTATTATTAATCACATCTAAACAGTTTAAACAGCTCCAATGTAATTATAACGCGTTTAAAATTAGGAGGATTTTAATCTTTATTGAAATTTTGCAGTTTTACTCTCTATAACGACTTGGATTGTTGATATTAATATTCCAGAGTATTAATATTTAAAGATCATCAATAATACATCCAAGATTATATAAAATATTTTTTTGATTAGTAAAGATCCTAGTGAATATTAAGTACAATGTATTACTAAATTTGTTAACTATTAAATATTATCTGGTTTGTCTAAAATAAAAATCACAGTTCTAAATAAAAACAATGGATTTATTTTTAACTGGTAAATTAATAAGTTCAACGTTTCAGAATTTGTATCACTATATTTTCCACAAAGAATTGACAAAACCTTTTAGTAAATTAAAAAATTCCTTTGGGAAGAAATAATAATATTAATCAAATATATCAAAATAAAAATCAGAGCTCTCTTCTAAAATAAAATAATAAAAATGAAATACCACTTGAAAAATAATTAAAATAAAAAATGTTCACGTCTAAGTTCACTCAAAATTCAAAATAAAAATTTCAACTTCTCTTTACACTATTTGAACCTTAACTTTCAAGTCTCTGCAATTCAGATTACAACTCTCTCTCTAACAATTATTAAAGTTCAATTAATTTTCAATTAATAATTCACAATAAAACAGTTCCAGTTAAATATTAATAAATTACTTCTTTTCCAAATCTCAAGTAAAGTTATTAACAAAGTTCAATTTTAATTCACTTCTCTTGCAAGCATGAACTAAATGTAACTTGTATGATTCTATTATGCTGTATTGTTCTTCGAGAATAAGTTATTCAGATTGCTCTGTAGTTTCTATGAATTTAATTTTTTCCTATAAAAAAAGACAACAAAATTAATTTAAAATCAGATCAAGAAGACTATTTCAATAAAACGTACAATAAATTTGGTGCTTACCTCAAAATTAAGAAATACGGCGCACTGCAATTAACTTTACTCACGAAAATATCCAAAAGAAGGGCGAAAATTATGAGCGGGCGTCTTAAATACTTCCCTTTCCAATCAACTTTGCAGGAAAAATCCGTGGTGCTCTCTCATTGGTCCAGCTGTATCAAACCAGGAGAACAATACTCACAATAAGACAAGTTCTAATCATTCAAGCAGTCCAACCTGCCTTCCTAACAATTTAAAACTACCAGTACTAACTTGCCAAAAAGATTACATGTTCGATTTTACCCTGAAATTTCACAATCTAATCTAAAATTAAGTCCCAATATTTCGATACCAAAATTTTTATTTAATTTAAAGTTTTAATTAAAAAAATAAATCAATCTAGCTTTAAAAACGCTCCACTCTCTTTTTTTGTGTTGATTGTCTTGATCAGCAATTAATTTTCGTGTGTTTTTTTAACAAATAGAAAGAACTTGTCATCTATGGTATGAAATTCCTTCAGTACTCTAGGTGTACAGAAAGAATCAGTTAAAAATTTTTCTCTACAACTGTTCTAAATGTTTTAATAATCGTTCATAGATATTTTATAAAAAATTTAAAAATTACTATGAGAATTATTTTACTTAAATGTGCCTGAGAGACATCTTTCATTCATTTTGAAGTTAGCAAAGTTTAGCTGACAGGATTAAAATTCATAACATATTTTGTTAATTTGTTAACAACTATAATTTTTTAAAGACGGTAATGAACAGATTTGTGAATTATATAGTCTGTTATCTTTTAAATTGTTCAATTACTTGCTGAGATAACCACAAGAGCTCTCTTCTACTTTACAAGAGATTTGACATTTCCCATTGAAATTATACACTTATAGAAGCAACTTCTTAGATTCTATTGCCGTCTTTAAATATTCTATCTCCTCATTTATCTCTTAAGAAAGTTTAAACCATTATTTTTTTAAATAATGCCAGTTTCTAATTATTATAAAAACTGTTAAATAAATTATCTCCTTTTTGATGTACAGCTCCATCCGAGAACTAAACCGTGTTGAAAGTGCATAAACAATTTTTAGTAAAACTAGGTATCGTTAGAACCATTTTATTAGCGACAGGAAGTGAGCGTTTTGTATTAATTTTTCAATAATATTGCATATTGTATGCAAATGAAAACCCTATTCCGCTGATTTCAATAAAACACATAGATATAACCTATTATTAAATCGATTTTGTTTTAAGTATGTGAGTGGAACAATAAATTTAAGAATAACATTTTTAATCATTTAAACATTATTGATCGGGTTATCCTGCTTTAGATATTTATTCTTGAAAATTTTCTATTATGCTATATCAAGGTGTGCAGCTTTATTAAACAAATTTTCCTCATGCTAACACATATTTTTTCAACAAATATAGCTCTTAAGAAGTACCATTTTGTAATGTAAAGGCCAACCTCCACTCAATGCCACTTAGAAAATTGGAAAGTTCACTAATACATAACACTACACTGGGTGGTAATAAATATGGGTTTTTAGTGCAGTAATTTTGTGAAGCATCAGATGTAGTTGCCTAGAGTGGTAGCGTGAGCTTTGATAAATTTTCGTGAATGAGACAAAAAATTATACATACTATTAAAAACTACTTTAAAATAAGCTGTGATATTGAAAATGTGTGTGTCCTACATATTTATAATACAGGATTATAAAAAACAATCTATCTTTTTTCTTTTTAGTCAAATTCAAAGTAATTTTTCATTATTTGTACTTGTAATTTTAATAATTTAATTTCATATGATTTAGAAAATAATCGTATGCACCTATTTGAGTTCAGAAATAAGGAATAAAAGGTATAATGAAAAAGTATATATTATAATTCTGGAAAATGTCTCCTAAAGGATTCATACTAAAAAATATTCTGGAATGAATTTTTTAAAATGCTATTTTGTTTATGAAAACACAGTGTTAATCTTTATTTTCCCAACAGGACATAAACTTTATAAATTTAAAAATTACATGCTAAGTTAGTTAGTACGATTAGTTTTAAGAGTAATTTTCCCAAAATATGATATTTATATTAAATTTGAATCGCTATTTATAGTGTTTTAGAGATTTTCCTGATTCGTATAAATTGAATTCCACATCTTCTATGGTCTTAGTTGTAACAAATACAAGATTGTAACATTTAAATTCAAATTTGAATACTAAACTTTGAAATTTCCCATTCATAACAGATAATAATCTTAGTATACTGCAAAATAATATAACAAATATTTTATTTATTACAATTTTAAATTAGAGGATATTTAAAGTTGATTGCATCATTTAGACGTATATTTTTCTGCTATACATATAAATCTATACTCGAGTTGCAGATGTAAATACACTTTATATTACAGCTCTACATACCATGAACACGAAATATTACAATAAAAATATTTTAATTTGGCATTTTAATACATTTTCCTAAACAAGAATTATTTAACAAATCTGTTGTAATATTATTTACTAAAGCACGGCTTATAGACTTTTGAAATTTTTTCATCGTGATTGATAATGGAAGTAAGATAAACAGTTCATTTAGACATACAACTGTCGTAAATATGTAGAAGGAGAGTTGTGATCAGAAGTTTCAAACAGAGTGAGATGGAGGACACATTGGGAAGGTAATAGACTTAGTGGGGTTCCTCGCTCTGAGTTTGCATGTTACTTATGTTACGTTTTTTTTGGTTTGAAATCACAAGTATGAGAAGTAACAATAATCTCGGATCACACTCACATTGCTCTAAAACAATTTGTGGGATCTCCTAAGCAGAAAATTCTCTTATTCATAAAGCTGGTTGTATTTACACATTCCTGTAGTTTGTGATAATGCAGAGTGCAGAAAATAATAATTTATAATAATACGACATAAATAAAAAATTGTTTTACGACCATTTCACATGGAGTATAAGTGAATTATAAACATTTCACATCAGAAAGTTTTCAGAAGCAAGATTGGTTTTTTTATAGTAGTCATATATTGTTTTACGACCATTTCACATGGAGTATAAGTGAATTATAAACATTTCACATCAGAAAGTTTTCAGAAGCAAGATTTGGTTTTTTTATAGTAGTCATATTCTTATATTTAAATGTTCTGTAGAAACATTCTTGTGTATTTTCAAGACTATTAGATGAAAATTCCAATTTTGTTACTATAAGAAATCAACTGTTTTTCTTATTCTTTAATTAATGGATTGGCTACTAACTCAGCAGGAAATCTGTTTGTAACATTGTTACTTTTTTCTGCTCTGTAAACAATAGCATGCAATAAGTCATTCAATAATTATTATATAATGTTGTCAGTTATTCACAAACAGGATTTTTGTTACTTTACATGCAGTAACTTATTGATTATGGTAGTATAAGTATAATAAGGTATTTAAGTGTTATGGTAGCAGTAAGTATTATTAAGTAGAAAAAGTGTAGGAACTAGGCTTATGGCTTAAGAGAATCTTATAAAAGCTGCGAAAAAGATCGAATCTGTTTGTAGGAAGCAAAAGAAGCTTAAAAACGGAATAAATAAAAATTAGAACCCTAAGGACGCCCAGATTAAAATGATTGCGGCTCATATTTGAAAAAGAGAAAATTTTCTCTCTTGAAAACGCAATAAACTGTGAGGACACTGTTTTTCAGGTGCAGTACACCTGATGCTGTTCTGGTGTTTTCTTAATTTTTAGAACATTTTTCTTTTATTTGATTAAATTTTTTTAAGTACTTAAGGTGGATCTAACTTTTTTGACATTTAAATAGCATGGCTTTCCTTGTATAATGCTAAAAATAATTTAAAATGTTTACCATGGAAGCCAAACAAAAGTGTTTCAAATTTGTTGTCTAAAATCATTTCGAAATTCCAAATATATTAATAAAGTTTAAATACTGCTGTACTATGGTAGGAAAGAACTGGATTTCAAAATAAAACGGGTGTGATGGAATCCATCTCATACATTGTTTTGGAAACTTTCCACTAAGCAAACATAATAACAACGGGATTTATAGTCTCCAGACTGTTACAAACTACGGATTAAAAGCCTACTTTGATATCATAATATGTAAGTAAAGATCTTTTTAACTAATACTAAAGTTTTTTGAGTTATGTGACTGTCACATATACGACCCTGTTATATGGTTTCTTGTAGCCTTGTATCGCTTCGTGGAGCGAGAGGATCAAGCACAGGCTAAAATGTTTCATACAAGTCAATTATTAAATTTTTCAAAGTTAATATCAACAAGTATGTGATAGCTTAGTTTTTCTGCAGTAAGCACTTTCCTTTTAATACTTATGGATATTCCTTCCTCGCCTTACCTTCTTTAGATCGTATTGTACGCCTACGTGAGGTCCATGACGTCATATTCTTTGTAAACTGTATATGAGGAGTCAAATACTGTATTTGTATCTTAAATATTTTACTATGTATGTAACGTGTATTCTCTATTCTTCATTATTCCTTTGTCATTTCGGACGTCCGAGGTTTTGGCCTAAACAGCAAACGTTCGAAATGTCGGACGTCTGTAGCGATGTTTTGGCCAAAACAACGATGTCCGATATTTCGGACGTCGGAGTGCAAAGGGTTAATTCAAAATTTGAAATCTTTTTTATTGCAGTGACATTATGTACATTGTATGGCAAACGTCAATACGGGGTTTCTAAAATTCCAGGCATTCATACACACAATACACATTCGTACATACAATTTTTAAGTCACGCTTCTTTCATTCATCATCGCCAGTGCAACCCACTTAGTACAAGTTTCCCAGTCGAATGTCAAAAATCACCCGCATTATAGAATGCTTGAAACACCAAGAATCGTTTGAGGCAAGTCTTTAATGCCTTACACGTTGGGGAATCTTTAATTGAATAGGGAAGTCTATTGAGGAAATGCACACCCGCTTGCGGGGGTAGGCGTTCATAAACTACCGTTCTGCTCCATAAAAGAACCACTTAAGCCCCGGTAACATTGATCCCTCTCCCAGAACCTCTCTGGAACACTCAGATAATCTCCTGGATGAATTACACCACCCTCATCTACTGATAAGGATTACTGACTACTTATTCTCGTAACAGACACAATACCCCCATGAAAAGTATACCCTTATCTTTTACCAACTGGTAACATTTGCTCCTTCCTGACACAGGTAACCATACACCTTAACTCCCTGTAAAACCTAATCTCTAAATTCGATATAAATCCTAATCTCTCTTCTTCAGCTTATTCCCGAATCTGGCCCAGCGAGGCTACGGCGAGTTTCTAATATACTTTACTATATTAAAAGACTATAGTAAATTAATCTTGTACGTATATTGGCTACAGCTAAATGATTAATATATAAATATATAGCTCTCTTCGGATTTACTATCTTACGTTATTTTTAACAAGCAATAGATTCGACGCAAACAATTACTGGGTTGGAAATCCGGCTCGCAGTCATAGGAAAGTAGTGCTCTAATTATAATTAAGACCTATCAGATCGTTGGGTTATGCGACGAACTCTTGCTTTTGTAAGCTCACAGTACTGTTTGTATATTCAAAGCCAATAAGCGTGAAGCGAGGATAGGGAAGGTGACAGTCTGCAACGCGAACCCCCCCCTCCTAATAATAGCCCACCCCTCTCGTGCCTCAACCGAGTACAGACTTCTCTACAGTCCAAGCGTCGGTCGCTGAACAATACAATGCACTTCGCTTGAAGGAACGACTTACAGTAATAAACCTAAGCGCCCTCGTGTGTAGTGGAGAGGAAAGTGTGGCGCGTAGATATGCGTTGGTGACGGTTCGAGCTAGGCCGTTCAGTCTGTAGCACTAGCGACTTATTGACGTCATGCAAACTTCGACAGCCTAACTTAGCTCTAGGCGGCTCGGGTCTCTGTAGCAGGAGCAAGTTATTGATGTCTTACAAAATCCGATAGCCTAACTTAGCTCTAGGCGGCTCGGTCTGTAGCAGGAGCAAGTTATTAATGTCTTACAAAATCCGATAGCCTAACTTAGCTCTAGGCGGCTCGGTCTGAAGCAGGAGCAAGTTATTGACGTCATATAAACTCCGACAGCCTAACTTATCTCTAGGCGGCTCGGTCTGTACTAATTTTCATATCGTTTAGTTGCATTAAAGCATAGTGAACTCCTGTATTTTCGGTACGTTTTTAGGGAATAAAGTTTTACCTAAAAAAACCTTTTCTCCGTTACATGTCGTAATTTAGGTTATTCATTATAAGAAGGTTAGTAAAGATTCAAAATATTTCGTTTCAAATAATTATGTTATTCAACTAACCTTATTTTTTGAATGTTCGGACTGTAATTCGCTGTTCTATATTCTGGAACTTATTGTTTTATAGAGCCCTTAAGACCCCTTCTCCATGCATTTATTGAACAGCAGCCCTGAGTTCGATGCAATGCATTTGTCTTTTAACCTTCCTCACAAAATTCACGCACGTTAAATCCTAGGATCTGGGAGGATAGTTGACTGGAACAGAGTTTGACGCACCGCTTCAGAGTAGTCAGGCTGGCGCCCCAACATGCATAAACCGCATTCCTGAGTTGGTTTGTTCAGGAATATATTCAACAGTAAATTAGGCAAGTAATCTATGAGAAAGTTTTTGAACATATTTCCGTAAAGGGACCTTAGAAAATAACGAGCAAACAATTTGAATACCAGCAATACCGCACCAAGTATTGATCCCAGTACTATTTTGGTTGGCTACCTCACGCATCCAGTGAGGTTCTGAAAAGCTCAGAATCTCATGTTGTGGCGGTTCACATCTCTATTGTTTTGTGAGGACGTTTCTTCGCGCCACAAAACGCTGGGGGAAAATATTCATCTTCGTGCACGTTTATCATTTATCCCGAACTTGACCCAAAAAGGTTCAGCAGCTGTGGAGGACAAGCTTGTCCATACCGGTAAAAAGTAACTGAACTACAACAACGTGTTCAGATTAACTAAAACAGGTTAAGACATAGCTGGCATTATTATGTGGTTTGGTTATTAAACAAACCATCCCAGGCCACTAATAAAATATACCACAATTAACGTTTAAATTTGATAGGAATTAACAACTTTTAGTGTACGGAAAGTGTTTTAAAAAACAAGTGGTAGACACTTTTGAATATCAAAAGGCAAATTTAGCAGAACACAATGGGGTGCTTAATGCAACAAAATGTTGCAAAAATTAGTATTTTTGATGGTCTCATGCATCTTTTTTTTGAATATAGTGTAAAAAATTTTAGGCCCTTTTTTTATATAACCTTAATTTTTGAATGTTTGAAAGACTGGTGTAAATTTGCAACATTCTCCCCTACATAAGGGAATTTTTTTTAATATTTTAAATCATCAAGCATGGATATAATTTGTTATCATTTTACAATATTCTTGATGAAAAACATTGATTTGCCGAAAGATAAATATAAGGTAGGTGGAACTAAACGACGAACGTAAATGCTCCAGAGTGAAAACAGTACTATTTACGAGTAACTGGCCTGACACAAAAAGTTAAAATTTATGACAGAGATACTAACAATCATGAAACATTGTTAATTGTTTCTATGGTAATCTATGTTAAATATTTAGTCAAAATTCGAAATTGAAGCGTAAACACGCTACAAACGTTTAGGTCCGATTTTATATTATACATATTATACAGAATTCCCAGCTGCACCCAAAATTGTTCTAAATTGCCCTCCACAATGATTGATAGTCAGTTAAAGAGTTGATATTAGAACGTCGAGCAGTTTTTACCCCCATTTTAATGGGCCAAGCATAATGAACCACCTCTGGTTCAAGATGGCCAGAGGTGATTGTATGGTTCCAAGCTGGAGAGTGGATTATAGTAAAGGATGGGAGGATAGTGAATCTTTCTTCAACATAGTGCCCTGCTGGTCCCAGGCTCCATGACTGACAGCAGTGGTGAAAATCCCTCGTCTAGACACCATTCTTCGTCGTAGCGCTCTGCTGATCCCAGGCTCCATGGCTGACAGCAGTCGTGAAAATCCCTCGTCTGGACACCATTCTTCGTCGTAGCACTCTGCTGATCCCAGGCTCCATGGCTGACAGCAGTCGTGAAATCCCTCGTCTGGACACCATTCATCGTCGTAGCGCTCTGCTGGTTCCAGGCACCATGGCTAACAACAGTGACGAAATTGTTTGTGTGTATGGATTTTGCAGTATTTTTCACATAAGTGCAGCTGGATCTTTCAAATTTTTATATAAAGGAGTCGTCTTAGTTTTGTAACACGAGACTGAGGGGTGTTGGAGGGTTGATGTTCATGTATGTTTCTTTAATATTGTAAATAAAATTTGGAAAACTAATTCTTGTATTACTTTAATGCGACACATCTAGAAATAAAAATATTGAGTAAATAGAGAAATATTAAGGTTTACATAAATGTTTTCAGATTGTAAGAGCAGCAATCGCCTATTTCAAATTAGAAGTATAATACCTCTTTTACGCTATTAACAAATACAGTTAAATTATTTTTTTATTTTCGGGCACTATGTTAATCTACAGCTAAATTTTGAAAGGATAATACACAAAGTTGGGATATTTCAAACTCGTATAATCTAATATATTCAACTAGCAAGGTATGACTTTACACCTATCAAATAGCTCTCTTAAAAGCTATTTTTTTTGTACTTAAAAGTTCGGATTTAATCTTGGATGGTATGAGAGGTGGCGCCAGAAATAATAATGTTCATGGCGTTTTGTTACATTTAGTATGTCAATGTTTTCTCCCTTTACTTTAGGGTATCCTAAAGTTTCTACCAATTCTTTTTAAAAAAAACTTTACGTTTAAAAGAGATTTACCGTAAGTGTGTAGATAAACCTTTTTTAATAAAATGAGCAAATATTCTTATCAAATTTAAAACTTTGATGATTGATTGATATCTCATCACTGCCCTGTGATGGATGTGTTTTGATAACAAATTAAATGGCAAATTTCAGCTATATTTTAACCTTTTTTATTAATCTACACACTTGTTTGTACGTTTCGTTACATTTTACTGCCATGGTCATGTGTTTCTTCATCGACTCTGAACCTTTCTGAACAAGTGATAAGAGATGTTAATAATGTATTATTAGTTTTTTTAGTTAGTCAGAGTGTTGTGCCGTGTCCTTGATGACGTGTATAACTGTCTGTCAAATATGATGCCTTTCACAAAGAAGAAGCTTTCTCTATGTTGTCGGTGATTAGGGTATTAGGTTAAACTACACAGCTGCAGCCACGCTGCAAGCTTAACGCTACCCGGACCGTGAAAATTATTCACAAAAGGTTTAAACAAACACTTGCTAGTCGTGTTGCGTGAAACTAGAAACACACAACCGGACTACAACAGAAGTGAACCAGCTCACTAGGCCTGTAAGGAATGATAAGACACCAGAACCTTTTGGCTGCGATTCAGCTCAACCCTCATGACTCATCTAGGAGAGTTTGTTACCGATGCAGGAATTAGCCAACGGCAGTACTCAGGTCCTTAGGACAGTACAACGCACCCATACCGGATTTCAATACATCAAGCATTGCATAGAGATGACTGCTAAGAATGAATGAAATTTTATTTATTCAGCCCGTGATAACATGCACGAAGATTGATATTTAAGTGCTATGGTGAGACGAAGGAACTTTTCAGAGCAATGAAGAAATGAAGACCGTCATAACATGAGGTTTTTTGGAAAATTTTTTTAAAATCCCACTGGATGCAAGAAACAACCAACTTTAATACTTGGTGCGATAACCAAATAATTATTGGCCCGTTTCTTTAAGAACACAATGGACATTTGTGTAACAACTTCAATGAAGCGGTGCTGACAAACTGTTCCAATCAAATAACCCCCTCCCAAACATCCTCGGATTGAATGTCCTAAACTACTACTTGTTGGAGGCTTAAAATACATGGCTTATGCATCAGGATCCAGGACCCCAGGACTCGAGAAGACATGATGCAAGGAATCCTGGCTACCTTTCAATCAATAATGGAGAAGAGTTCTAAAGGGCTGTAGAAAAACTTCTGTTTCTGGGTAAAACTCTGTTTGCGAAACAACGGATTACAGTTCTGACGTCTGTAAATGAGGTTAGTTTAATAACGCCATTGTCAGGCCGAAACAGTTAGAACCTAGATATGTGTAGGAATAATAATTACACAGTGTAACGGAAAAAATTGAAAAAGTAAACATTCAATTCACTAAAACCCTACTCGAATACAGGAGTTTCAAAACCTTGGCGATGCAGAAAACGTGGGATTGCGAAAATTAGTATTTTTGAACCATAAAACCGAATTTTAAATAAAAAATATTTTCTGTTTAAAAGAGCTATTTAAAAGACGTAATGAATAGTGTATTTAGTAAAAAAAGTTTTGACATTTGTACCACCAATATATTGTTAGGTGTTTTTTAGGAAGGTACGCTATACATGTTGAGGTAGGACCACCCCTTATGCGATGTATAGCGTCTGAACCGAAAAACCTACAGTTTTTAACGGAAAGTCCCATAGTTCGACCCCAAAGGATTCGGGAATATTGTTTTGCACCCAAATATGCCCCAAAAGGCACTTTTAGAGGAAAGGGGTAGGGTAATTTTTTTAAGATTTTCAAATTTAAAGCATCGTCTTCTTGTACTTCTTAATAAAATGGAGCCTATTAGAGTTGATCAGATGCTGTAGTATAGTGAAAATGGTTTTATAAGCTGTAGGCCTAAGTGGAGTTTACGTAAAATGCTGTATTCTCTCAATTATCATTAATGTTATTCGGCTAACTATATCGTTCGCAATGTTAGTTTTGAGCTCAGCCAACAACATTGTCATAAATACACTTCTTTTGTCCTTAATCATCCAAAAAGAGTCATTTACCGTAGATTTCGCACTTTACTTAACAATCCGTGGAGTAATTTGTCGGCTCAACGGCAGAGGATGGCGAAGTGACTTTTTGGAAGATAGCGCACAAAGTCTTTATTATTGCGCAATTCGTGAGGTCGAGCCACGTGTACGTGGTCGACCTCTGTCTGGCGAGGCAAGTTCACGGGCAAGGTCATCGGGCTGGGGACGCTGGTGATGGATGGTGGCGTTGCCGGTCTTCCTACAGAGGATGAACTAGAGGCCAAGCCCTGGTGGCCATCAGGACACAATCAAACCTTATCTCTAAAAGGCTTGATTAATTACTTTGCTATGGAAGGCGCATCATCAACGAGGGATAGTTTCTTTCGATTGTTAAAACATCCAAGTAATGGCAAGTGAAGTTTTCACGGTATATTGTGTATAGGGAACTGTACAAGGAAAGTAATACGAAATGTCGATATCTAAATCCAATATTTTTTTTATTCATATGCTAGCAGTTAATCGTGACAGTTAAGAATGCCGATGTAAAATTTTAGAACGATCAGTTGACGCGTGAAATCAATACAAACAAACAAAGACACTCTCGCGTTATATAATATTAGTAGATGTTACCCGCACATTCGCCTGCAATTTTTAAATTTAAAGCCTGTAGTCTACTTAGCCAAAGCATTTATGTAATATAATGGCCACCTATAATATGATATAAACGTAATTAAGCATACGATTAGGTACGTATTATTGTACAGTTCATAGTTAGACGATCAGAAGTTAAGAAACTAACTCTAATATTACGTTTTGCGAGTATAAGAGCATTTATAGTTAAACTTAAATTATATATCCGACGCCAAAGCTGAGTTTTCCTTTTTCTCCCCGGTTAAAAATATTTATAAATAAGTCTCAAAAACCTACTTTGGATTTAAAAAAATCACTTAGTTTTCAGCTCCTGTGATTTACTTAAGGGGGCTGGCCCGGTAAAAAAAATTTTTTTTGAAATTTCTTTATATTTTTATTTTTTCTTGTTTATTTACAATTAATTTGATGTAAATATACATGGTGCATTCAATTACGATTTTCTTTGGCTGAGTTACAGGTAAAAGTTGTAAACGTATGTCAGACAAGACTTTGTTTTGATTCTATTTTCCAGTCATTCATATGTAGGCACATTCATAGTACTCCCTTATTAATACTTCGACTTTTGTTCCTCTAGGTTTTATTAAATGAGAGAAAACTCTATGTTCAAACTGACACAAGATATACAGTACCAAAACTACAGCAGACAGCTGGCATACTTACTTATTGTTAATTGTTTGTTTTGGCTTTCGGTGATTATTACTGTAGTTTGTGGAGTGAAATAGTTTCATGTGTGATACAGTGTGATTTTTACTGATTTTATAATGAGTAAAAAGGGTGTGTACAGAAGCAAGAAGCGGAGTTTTCATGGAAACAAGTACACTCATGTGAAGGAAAAGTATAAAAGTACGTCTAGCAAGAAGATAAAGGTAAACATCCCCACTTCATCTAGGCCTAGCCTGAATCAGTCCCCTAAGACAAAAAATCCTGTTGGCTATAGATTTATTGACAAGAGAGTTTTATCTGAAGGAATTAAATCTTGTTTAGTGTGCAAGATCTGCCATGGAGATGTTGATATTGTAGAATGTAATGTTAGAGGACTAGGCTCCAAAGTTTGTAATGCGCTGCAAATCTTGTGATCCGGAATCTACGGGTTCATTTCATACAAGTAGGCTAGTTGAAAATACAAAGAACACCTATGAAGTCAACAGGAGGGCAGTTTATGGCATGAGATCAATTGGACAAGGCCTAAACAGTTAAAAAAAATTTTTTGGGGTAATGAATATGCCGGCCATTTCTAAAAATACCTACAACTTCATCAACAAACAGATTTTGCTTGCGACTAAGGAAGCTGCAAAACAAAGTATGATTCCAGGCCTCAAAGGAAGAAGTAATAAAAACAGAAAACAGATCCGAATACTGATATTACTATCTCAGGAGATGGAACCTGGATGCGAAGAGGGCATACATCCTTACAAGGAGTGTGTACAGTAATCGGAGCTCAAACTCAAAATATTCTTGATGTCGAAGTTCTGTCGTCTTTCTGCCATGGATGTAGGTCTGTAAAAGGACCCAAGTCAGGTGTGGCTTATGAAAATTGGCTTGAAGAGCATAAGAAAAGTGTGAAAGGTGCAAAAGAAACCATTCTGGCTCTGCAGGTAGCATGGAAGTGGGAGGAATGAAGAATATTTTCAATCGGTCCGAGGTATTGCACGGTGTAACGGTATACAAAATATATTGGTGATGGGGGACACATCCACTTTTACTAAAATAAGTGAAATGGAACCATATGGATCTGGTGTGAGTATTGTGAAAATAAGAGTGTGTTGGCCATGTCCAAAAACGTATGTACAGTAGACTAATGAAATTCAAAACCAAGAACAAAGGAAAAGTACTTAGCGATGAAAAAAAAATAAGTGGTAAAAATAGGCTTTATCAGAAGCTATTATCAACTAACTTTGCATTTATTAATAAAAATGCAATTAGAAATAATAAAAATGATCACATAAACATGCAAAAGGAAGTATGGGCCATCTGGAACTATAAAGCAAGTACCGATGAGAAGCCGCTCCATCATTTTTTTTCCAGAAGGTGAAGGTTTAATATATTTATTTATTTCAACGGTACAATACAAATTTAACAAATATTACAAGTAGATCCGAAATGAAACCAACAATAGACAATAAGAATACAAAACAAAACAATATCAAGGAATTTTAACAGATAGGAATTAAATTGGAAAACAGTCTACGTGGCTCATACACCACGCATCACTTCCAGGCCTCTCAGGAAACCAATAGCATCCGTCCTGAAAGAAGAATTCCCGAAGAAATTTACGGAGGAGAAGCCGCTTCGTCAGTCCTTAGGGGTCTGGATATGCGTGGTTTAGAGTATAATTAGTTGGCTTGGAAACTAAATTACCAGCGACATATTTGAGTTTGCCTTGTTGTTCTGATGAAAGTGATATATTTACCTACTTAGGACTAAAAAGCCTACCTCGGTCAAAAATGTCTACTTCCGGGTGTTTAAATTCACTTCTTTTGTAAGTATATTTACGGTGCCAAATTTGAGTTTACTTTATTGACCTCAATAATGTATATAGAAAGCAGGATATATGGGTGTGTGTAGATTTAGGAATCCTACTTCTGTCAAAAAGCGTTGACTTCCGGTCTAAGATATTTCAAGTGCCATAGTGGAATATACCGCGTTGTCCTGATAAATAGAATATATGTAAAGACTAAGGATTGAGAAGCCAACTTCTGTTACTTACGTCTCTTGCAATCTTCTTTCGGTCAAAGATGTATCCAGTGCCATATT